>NC_053024.1:91973347-92032178 GCF_003073215.2 Triticum urartu
TGCACTCCCTGCGCCAGCGGCACTGGTAAGGAACTCCACACACATAATCCCTCCGTAAAGAAATATAAGAGCGTTTAGAACACTAAAGTAGTGATCTAAATGCTCTTATATTTCTTTACAGAGGGAGTAGTTCAGAAGCTATTTACGTTCTAATATCTTGGTCAAAATTTCCCTGGTGTTCTGCTGTTTCTCAGATTCTATATGCTGCAGATATTTGTAATTGTGAACTTCAATTTGTAATAAGAGTTATTTGAAAGTACATGTAGTGTATCCCCAAAATAAATCTAGTATAAACATACTTATTTCTGTTAAATCACATAGGGTGTAACTCTGAAAATAGACCATCGCCCTGTTTTATAGATAAAGCCACATGGTCGAATGATATAGTAGTTCATAGGGTGTACCTGGGGATCATGAATGTGTCTTGATCTTAATTTAATTCCATGTTGTTGCTACACTACTTATCCTGTCTAAAATAATTATTGGTGCTGGTGCTAAAATAAATTATTTCCTCTGGTGCAGGTACATTCAGAGCACTTGTGCGACGTCTGGGGAAGGGTTGTACGAGGGACTTGACTGGCTCTCCAACAACATTGCCAACAAGGTATATTAGGCTCAACTGATCGTTATTCATTGAATATCTTCTCTGTGCTCTGCTGAATGCTTCTAAAGACTGCTGCACTTGCTTAAATGATATGGCCCTTAGCAGCTGTGACTGAGATAAACAAACAGACTAGCCCACGACACACTTCTGCTGCTATTTATTATAACTACTAAATGCTGTTTGGTACGTCTGTGCTTAGATTAGGCACACAATGACACAATGAAGTTGAACAGTCTCACACAAGCACTCCTCTCTGTTCTATGCTATACCGTACTTAACAAGCAGCATAGCATCGCACACCAGAACTTGCGCCTTGTGCTCTGATCCCCTGTGACTAACAGCACATCCTCTTCATTTGTTTGCACAGGCTTGAAGCGCCTCGACAAGTGCTTCATCAAGAAACAAACGTGCTGGATGTCTCAACAACTCACTGCTACCATTTTACATATTGTGATATATATACACTGTACAAGAGATAGTATGTGTGCGTATGTGACAGGCAGAAGCTCCCTTCTTTAAGTGAGCTAGTATCAGGTCAGGTTGTCTTTTTTTGTATGGATATTATCAGTTGCTGTTCGGTGGTTTTACAAGGTTTAATGTGTCGACGATGTGTGTCTGAACCCCTATCTTTTCGAGTTTTGTTAAGATTGAATTGTGGTTGCCAATGTTGGTTGGTTCAGTTGAGTGATGTGGATGGTACCTGTTGCTAACATACTTCTGTGAGCGATGTTTTCACTAGTTGTGCTAGTTCGGATCTGGTTCTGCGCTTTCGGTCTGGCTGTCGGCATCGTCGCACGCCACCAACATCTTTGGAGATCCACTCACGCACTCGGTGATGGGTGCACCACCATGCACATGCCATTATGGGTTGATCATTGCCGCATACGACGTAGGTGGGCATGGAGTTGTATACTTAAATTTATTTTTGCAGGAAGTACACTTTGTACCACCTCCGCGTTTAGATCACTACTTAGTTCACTTCCACCACATGGGCACACAACGCTTACTTGAGACCGGGTTGAAGCTGGGGAGCTTTGTGAATGACGAATTGTCACTACCGCCAAACTGTTATGGAAATGTCACCTTTCTTTGAAAGAATAATTTACATTAATGAGACATCGAAATGTCAAACCTAATTTGAACTGTAGTGGGCTGAGTTACCACTGCCCTCTAACCATCTAACACCGGTTGATTCTGTACATGTTATTTTGTTAATAATGTGATTGTGTAGAAAAGATATTATTTAGTGAGTATAAGAGCAACTCAAATATTTTTGTAGTTAGTCTGTGATTTACATGATATTTTGTTGATAATGTGATTGTGTAGAAAATGTTTTATTTGATAAGTATAAGAGCAACTCTAGCAGATATGTGTCGCCCCATCATACGAACTTAGTGGTCCAAAAATGGCTCTAACACAATCGCCATGTTGCCCTCTGCTACATAATTTTTAGAGCGTGCTTCAGTAGTGAGTCACAGCCTCCATCAGTGACGAATCTTGGAGGAAAATTAAGGGCAGGCTCAAAGTTAACGGCTGAAAAAAAGCTACTAACTCTCAATTATTTTGTTCAAAGAAGGTTAGAATTTGCCATAATACTAGTAGGAACATATACTATTAACTACTAATTATTTTTTTGCATTGCTGGAAGGCAGGCTCAAGCCTATTAAAGCCTGCCTAGTTGATTCCCCCCTGGCCTCCATATTTGGAGGCTGGGGGCGTTGATATGTAGCGCCCTGCATACCCATCTGTCTGTATGAGAGGAAAACTTCAATCGTTTATCGCCCCTTTTTTCCCTTCTCCTGCCTATGGCATAGTCGTCCGTCTGTATGACTCCCGCATGCACGGTTTTCATCGGGAAAGCTTCCTTAAATATCGTCATTGTGTGTTCCACTTGTTTGCGCACATTTTTCGCCTCTGCATGCCCTTTTCTGCCTTGTTTTTGTCAAAGCGCACCCTTTCTCGGGCCCTTTTCTCGTCAGACCATGGCTATATAAACCAACACTCTCCTCGCTGTCGCACAACCACAATCGACCATCTTCCTCTTCCCCACCCACTATCTTCCTTCGTGTTGAGCCATTTGAGTCATGTCAATGTTTCGACCCTTCTCGTGGACCCTTTTTGGGAGAGGGACTGGCATTACTTTGAGTGGGCCCAAGACGATGCGCTTCAAGACACCGAATCAACCGTGGGGGGTCGAGCGCCTCCCCGCCGCCACACGACGGAAGCTGCCATTGTAGTACCAGAAGTCGTGATCATGGAGGGTTACAAGGTTGGCCTTCGTATGCGTCCAAGAAGCCTACCGATACCTCAACCGCGTCAAAATGCAAGTGGAGGAAGCCAAATCGGCCCCCAGATGCGAGATCACTTTCAAACACAGGAAGCCGGTGAAATAAAATCATCGTGTTTTTAGTCGTTCTAGGTCAATTTTGATTTCAATGTGATGTTCAACCAATGTGCAATTGCTTTGCGTGAAGAATGAACATATACGTCAACATATGGATCCAAAAATAATATGAAGTTTGAATTATGATGACTCTGAGTTAATGCGCGTCACCTTGATAACTTCCAAAACATTGTGGAGCGTGCTCCAAAATGATTTTGGGTTGTGAATATGGCACATCCGCCAGAATTAATTTAAGCATTTATTCATTTATTTTACCAAAAACATGATTTTACTTGGTAAGATAATATGAGGGCACAACCGGAGGGGAGGGGGTACTTGAGGCGGTTTTGAGAAAAAAACCGGCTAGAAGAAAAAAAATCAAAAAATGAAGGGGAAGAAGAATGTAGGTAAAGAAGGGTGGATGAAAAATGAGCCATACGAAATTCATTAGTAAGTACATACGGAGAACTCGAAAACTAAGGAAACTATGAACCAAGCATAGCTCAGATCTTTAGATTCTTTGTGATGGAACCAGATCAGGGTTCAAGTCCTAGACTTGACACAGGTGCTTCCATTTTTCTGAATTTATTTCAGTGAGATGAGATGTTCCCGTCACTACAAACACAAATATGATGACTGAAGGAAATATGCCCTAGAGGCAATAATAAAGTTATTATTTATTTCCTTATAATCATGATAAAAGGTTTATTATTCATGCTAGAATTGTATTAACCGAAAACATAATACATGTGTGAATACATAGACAAACAAAGTGTCACTAGTATGCCTCTACTTGACTAGCTCGTTAATCAAAGATGGTTATGTTTCCTAACCATGAACAGTGAGTTGTTATTTGATTAACGAGGTCACATCATTAGTTGAATGATCTGATTGACATGACCCATTCCATTAGCTTAGCACCCGATCGTTTAGTATGTTGCTATTGCTTTCTTCATGACTTATACATGTTCCTATAACTATGAGATTATGCAACTCCCGTTTACCGGAGGAACACTTTGGGTACTACCAAACGTCACAACGTAACTGGGTGATTATAAAGGAGTACTACAGGTGTCTCCAAAGGTACATGTTGGGTTGGCGTATTTTGAGATTAGGATTTGTCACTCCGATTGTCGGAGAGGTATCTCTGGGCCCTCTCGGTAATGCACATCACATAAGCCTTGCAAACATTACAACTAATATGTTAGTTGTGAGATGATGTATTACGGAACGAGTAAAGAGACTTGCTGGTAACGAGATTGAACTAGGTATAGGATACCGACGATCGAATCTCGGGCAAGTAACATACCGATGACAAAGGGAACAACGTATGTTGTTATGCGGTCTGACCGATAAAGATCTTCGTAGAATATGTAGGAGCCAATATGGGAATCCAGGTCCCGCTATTGGTTATTGACCGGAGACGTGTCTCGGTCATGTCTACATTGTTCTCGAACCCGTAGGGTCCGCACGCTTAAGGTTACGATGACAGTTATATTATGAGTTTATGCATTTTGATGTACCGAAGGTTGTTCGGAGTCCCGGATGTGATCACGGACATGACGAGGAGTCTCGAAATGGTCGAGACGTAAAGATTGATATATTGAAAGCCTATGTTTGGATATCGGAAGTGTTCCGGGTGAAATCGGGATTTTACCGGAGTACCGGGAAGGTTACCGGAACCCCCCGGGAGCTAAATGGGCCATGATGGGCCTTAGTGGAAAAGAGAAGAGGCAGCCCCACATGGGCTGCGCGCCTCCCCCTTCCCCTAGTCCTATTAGGACTAGGAGAGGTGGCCGGCCCCCTCTCTCTCTTTTCCCCCTCCGCGAATCCTATTCCAACTAGGATTGGGGGGGAATCCTACTCCCAGAGGGAGTAGGACTCTCCTGGCGCGCCTCCTGTGGCCGGCCAGCCTCCCCCCTCTAATCCTTTATATACTGAGGCAGAGGCACCCCAGAGACACACAAGTTGATCCACGTGATCTATTCCTTAGCCGTGTGCGGTGCCCCCAGCCACCATAGTCCTCGATAATACTGTAGCGGAGTTTAGGCTAAGCCCTGCTGCTGTAGTGCATCAAGATCGTCACCACGCCGTCGTGCTGACGGAACTCTTCCCCGACACTTTGCTGGATCGGAGTCCGGGGATCGTCATCGAACTGAACGTGTGCTCGAACTCGGAGGAAGACGTACGACTACTTCCTCTACGTTGTGTCAACGCTTCCGCAGTCGGTCTGCGTGGGTACGTAGACAACACTCTCCCCTCTCGTTGCTATGCATCACCATGATCTTGCGTGTGCGTAGGAAATTTTTTAAAATTACTACGAAACCCAACAATGACTTTGTCAATCTTAACATGTTGTGTCAACTCAGTATCTCGGTTCATAGGGACGAGTGTATGTAGGCATCCTAAGAAAACTTAATAACATCGGAATACAATACAATCTATTAAACCCAAAATAGAAAATCCAGTGCCGCAATTAATTGATCTAATCTGTATATTGTACTTCATGCTAACATGCGTGCATGTGAGATCGATCGATCGATCGGTCGCCATTATAAGCCATGCCCATGCACGGGTACATACAGGAGTGCATGCATACTAATTAAGCTTAGCTTGCCGGCTCCTCCTCATGCTAGTCCACCACCTAAACCGGTACTCCGACTCCTCCTCCACCCGCTCCGGCGACGGCTTGAGGTCCTCGTCGAGGCCGCGGTCCATGCGGGCGATGTACTGGTGCTCGAACCACCGGCGGTTGCGGCCGAAGCACTTGCGCAGCGCCGCCGTGGCCACGGCGCAGGCCTCGGCGTCGACGACGACGCCGCCGTCCCGCCGCTTGACCTCCCTCGGGTGGCACTCGCCCGTCGCCGCCAGGAACTCCTGGAGGCAGCCGCCGTTGTGCACGTGATGCACGACGCTGCTCTGGTCGCTGTTGGAGATGAGCGGCTCCGCCACCCCTTTGATCACCCCCTCCGTCACCGACGCCCCTATTGATTTGGCCAGCCGGTTCCCCATGGTCGGCCGGCCGGCCGGCGGCGTGGGTGTGTGTTGGCCTTGGAAACCAAAGCCGGGCCGGCCAACTGAACACCCAACCAATGTCCACCGCCGCGGCGGCTTAAATAGCTACTACTACTACCAAATATTGGTCCGGATCTGCTAACTGAACAATTCCAAATGTATACCATGGTTTGGTGCAAATCAGCTTCCGATCAAACCAAGCCATTCAAAACGGGGTATGGTATGGTATGCATGTGTCTCTATGGAATATGCATGCATGATAGCCAAACATACGCCATTAATTGCTTCTTATTTTGCGTTGCCTATTTCCTTTTTTATGTATCGATCGATCGAATGCCGTATCATTCGCCTTTCCGGCTACAAATTAATATGCCTTTGTAGCGCGCACATACCTGTACAACACTTTGTATTTTCGTTTTGGAAAGTCTGCACTCCAAATTTGATTTGTTCCAACTGCCATTAAAGCAGTCACGCGTGTGGAATATATTAGCTGTCCTCGATATATAAACTTACACACGTACGCAGCCAAGGACTCCCGATACTAAGGAAGGATCGAGCGAGCACGATCGAGCCGGCGATGGAGGCGCTCCTGAGCACGGCAGCAAGGAGGCTCTCACCGGCCGGCCGCGGTGGTCCGGCTGCTCTCTCTTCTCGCCGGCTTGCCTCCTCCGGCGCTACAAACCCACAGTACGGCAATGGCTAGAGTGAATTGCAGAAAACCATCACATTTTAGCTTAGGTTTGCAGGAAACACTCTTCTATGTTTTTGCTGTAGATAACACTGATTTTTTTTTAATCTTTTGCAGAAAGCACCAAACCTCTTGTTCGGGCAGTTTAAGCACTATTATGACAGGTGGGACCCTATCTTGTCGACGTGGCTCACGGCCGCGAGCTGACGCCGTCTAACGGCGCTACAGTGCCCGCCGGTGCGCCGATAGAAACCAGCTCAGCTCTCTCATCTGCCTCGCCCTCTCCTCTCATCACTCTGCTCTCCTCTCCTCACTCTGTTCTTCTCCCCCGACGCCGCCACAACGCCGGCCGCCGTTTTGCTGCTCCCCCTGGCCATGGTGTCGTGGAGCGTCGAGACCAGTGATGATTCAGTCATGAACATCTCCTCCTCCTGGGATGGCATCACCAAGGTTAGTTTGCTACAGCTAGGGTTAGGGTTAGGGTTAGTGATTTGGGGATTTTGTGAATGAGCTCGAGCTGAACCTAGGTTTATCTTTGCTTGCTCCCGCAACTTCCAGCTACGATGCACGATCCGAATTTCAATGGCACTGACGCAGATGTGAATGTTTTGTGCGAACACGGCGAGCCGGCCGAGCGCTTTGTTGCATTTGAAGGGATGCACACCGGCATGAGGTTTCTAGGATGTGCTAAGAAGGTATGATCCTTTATAAGTGAAGGTGTTCATTGCTGAATGTGCTAAGTTTGGTATTTCTTTACCTTTACCTGACATGCCTTGTCATCAGATGGTACACATTGTTTATTGTGGTTAGTGATTACTGCTTTGTTTATCAAGTTGTTAAGCTTGGTTAAGTGCTTAGTCTTTGTTTAACTTGTTTTATCCAGTGAGTGGATGGTTGTCATTGTTTATTATGGTCAATGCTTAATTACTTGTTTAACAGTGGTCATTGTTTATTTGTTTGCTGTGTGATATGTTTGCTGCACATATTAGACCCCTGAACATGTTAGCTTATGGAGTATGGCACTTAACAGTGGTCTTCAGCCTACTCACTTAGATGATTCTTTATTGTTTTATTGGAGCGTTTTATTGTTTATTTTACAGGAAGGCATAAACTGTGGAGTAGTTCAATGGATTGATTTTGAATGGCCAGACTCAATGGAGAAGGCATTGGCCAAGTTATGGGATATGTATGAGGAGAGTAAGTCAGGTAGGACCAATGACAATCTGGAGAGTTCCTTTGTAATTCACAACCTAACAGAAGAGAAGAAGAAACTACAGGAGAATTATGACAGTCTGTATGCTGATGTCAATGCTCTCTTGGATGCCCAGCAACAGAGGGGTCTGGAGTTGAGCAATCAGAAGGAGCAGAAGCAATGTCTTGATGTGAAGATTGCAGAGCTAGAAACTGTAGTGGGTAACTTGAAGTCAGAGCTGGCAAAGAAAGAGGAGGAGAAGAAGAAAGTACAGGAGGACTATGATAGTTTGTATGCTGATGTCAATGCTCTCTTGGATGCCTAGCAGCAGAAGGGTGTGGAGTTAAACAATCAGAAGGAGCAGAAGGAATATGTTGATTTGAAGATTGCTGAGCTAGAAACTGTAGTGGAAACTTGAAGGCAGAGCTGTCAAAGAAAGAGGAGGAGAAGAATAAGCTGCTGCAAAAGTATGAGACTCTAGTGAACCTGACAGGTGCTCAAGCTAATGTGATTAGGAACTTGAAGTTCAATCATTTGAAGGAGAAGGAAAGGCTGACAGAAGAGAGGCTTAAATTGCAGCATCACATTTCTGAGCTTCAAAAGTCCGAGGAGAAGATAAAGCAGAAGCTTCAGGGGGTGAAGGCCATCTTAGATGAGTAGGGGTGTCCTCTAGTATGATAATCATCTATCTGTATGTAGATGATAGTCTTCTATGCAAAACTTTAGTATGAACTTGGTCCTCAACTACTTTAACTATGTATTTTGTGATCCAAGGTGTTGGATCCAGCAGTGTTGTAATGTAGATGATAATCATCTATTTAGTACTGTAGTTTGAATTTGTGAACCCAGTAATTTAAGTATGTATGTTGTGATCCATTGTGTTGGATCCAACCTTGATGAATCTTAATGAATGTGAGTCAAATTTGATGTTATATGCTTTATGTGCTTAGTACAAAATGGTTTTATATGGTTTAGATGATTATCATCTATTCAATATTTGAGTATGAATCTGTCAACCAAGTAATTTAACCACCATTTCATCGTTTCATCGATTCATCGACAGAATGGCCCTAGGGGTACCTTGACCTTCATGTCATCGATTCATCGACAGAATGGCCCTAAGGGTACCTTGACCACCATTTCATCGATTCATCGACAGAATGGCCCTAGGGGTACCTTGACCCTCATGTCATCGATTCATCGATAGAATGGCCCTAGGGGTATCTTGACCACCATTTCATCGATTCATCGACAGAATGTCCCTAGGGGTACCTTGACCCTCATGTCATCGATTCATTGACAGATTGGCCCTAGGGGTACCTTGGCCACCATTTCATCGATTCATCGACAGAATGGCCCTAGGGGTACCTTGACCACCATTTCATCGATTCATTGACAGAATGGCCCTAGGGGTACCTTGACCCTCATGTCATCAATTCATCGACAGATTGGCCCTAGGGGTACCTTGACTACCATTTCATCGATTCATCGATAGAATGACCCTAGGGGTACCTTGACCCTCATGTCATCGATTCATCGACAGAATGGCCCTAGGGGTACCTTGACCACCATTTGATCGATTCATCGACAGAATGGCCCTAGGGGTACCTTGACCACCATTTGATCGATTCATCGACAGAATGGCCCTAGGGGTACCTTGACCCTCATGTCATCGATTCATCGACAGATTGGCCCTAGGGGTACCTTGACCACCATTTGATCGATTCATCGACAGAATGGCCCTAGGGGCACCTTGACCACCATTATCAACAAGTGTTTAATTTTCCTAATAGCAAGACCATCATCAACAAGTGTTTAATTTTCCTAATAGCAAGACCATCATCAACAAGTGTTTAATTTTTTAACAGCAAGACCATCATATGGATCAAATTGAACATGGTAGCAGCCAGACCATCATATTGATCATTAAATTGAACATGATAACAGCAAGAACAACATCATAGTGCATAATTCTCATAAAAGCAAGACCATCAATAGTAGTTATTACAGTACCATAACATCAAATCAGCATAAGTTCCCAAAATAGATCATAGCAATTAGCAGTTTTGCCTGATCACATCATCAACAGTTTTTCCAAAGCACATTAGTTCCCTGAAGCATAAAAGTAATCCTTCAGCCTTGATGGTTTCTTCCTCTGTCTTGGTGCCAAGAAGGATGTCCTAGCTGGAGCTACTGAGCTGCTTGCCCTCCTAGATGGAGCTGCTGAGCTGCTTGGCCTGCTTGCTGGAGCTGCTGAGCTGCTTGGCCTGCTTGCTGGAGCTGCTGTGCTGCTTGGCCTGCTTGCTGGAGCTGCTGTGCTGCTTGCCACTGGTGGTGTCCTGTTTGCTGGAGCTGCAACAGATGAAGCTGCAGTAGTAGATGTGGTACCCTCCTCTGTCCTGTTTGACTGCATTTGAAAATGGCAGCAAGTTAATACATTCAAAGTGGTACAAAACAGAAATAGATGACAGCAAGTATGCCAACAGAGACTAACCTCATGCCTGTTCTTTCTCATTGCTAGAGCTGGCTTTAGTGTTTTGTGGCAAGATGTGTATCTGTGACCCACAAGATTGCAATTGCTGCATGTAATTGATGCCATCCTAGATGTATCTTTAGGTGTTGGTGGCTCAAACTGGCTCCTTCTCCTTTTGGTTTGCTTCTTCCCTGGTTTATCCTTGAAAACTGGGGGTTCTATGTCTCTAGTTTTGGTCTTAGGCCAGAGGTCAGGTCCAAGTACAGGAAATATGATGGGACTGTATGCAGCCAGATACATAGGCTTTTTAAAGAAGTCATGCACAAAATCTTCAGGCCTTAATTTAGCTTTGGTAATAGCAGAGACTGCATGATTGCATGGCAATGCAGTCATATCCCATTTTCTGCACCCACATGTCCTGTGCTGCAAGTTAACTGCATAGGTATTCTCATTGCTTGTCACTTGGTAAATATTTGGCCCAGCCATCAATGCTTGACAGTTCCTAGAGTGTTTTTTTGCTTCTTCAAGTAACTCAGCATATGTTGGACATATTTCCCACTTGGCTAACTCTGTCTTACTCCTATTTGTATTGAACCTGACCATCAACTTAGTCCTGATTCCATCTACCATGGTCTTTATTGGTTTACCCCTCACATCTAATATCATCTTGTTGAACACCTCACTAATATTGTTGACAACTAGGTCAGTTTTGCAGTTGAAGTCCATGGCATATCTAGCCCAAGCATGTCTAGGAATTTTATTTAACCAAGTCCAGGCAGCCTTACACTCTACTTTAAGAACATCCATTGCAGCAAGATGGCCATGTTCAGTATAGGAGTAACTTGCCTTATCCATGAACTTCTTTAATTCTGACCCCCTAAAACCAGCAGTCTGGAAATTTTGGTAGATGTGTCTAAGGCAGAATCTTTGGGGGCAATTGGGGAAAACTTGACTCACAGCTTTCAGAAGACCTTATTTGGAGAAATTACCAAACTTACTAATAAGAAAAGAATATTAACTACTTCTACCAATTAGTATGAACTACTTATAACAACTAGTAATGAGCAATGAAAATATTAACTACTTCTAGCAATTACTATGAAATACTTATATGAACTAGTAATGACCAATGAATACTAAGCAAATTATATATTACCTTCTGTCTATCAGAGATTATGGTGTAAAAACCAAATCTCCCAGATTCTCCACCAATAGCTACCTTCAGTTCTGTGAGAAACCAGGTCCAACTCTTTGTGTCTTCTTTGTCCACAACTCCAAAGGCAATGGGATAGATGTTATTATTCCCATCCCTTCCTGTGGCAGCAAGGATTTGTTGGCCAGTTGAGAGCTTGATGAAACATCCATCCACACCTGCAATGGCACACAAGATATGTTATAAACAAAGTATGGTGCACCACATTTATGTCATATATAACACAATTTAGTAGTCACCTATGAATGGCCTGCATCCATTCAAAAATCCCTCCTTGCAAGAATTCAAACATATGAATAAACCATGGAACCTTGGATTGATGCTTGGATGGTCTTTTAGGAACTTAGTAGTGACAATGCACCTACTACCTGGATTGGTGTCTAACACAGCCTGCAAGTAATCCCTTATCCTGGTGTATTGCCCCCTCTGATCTCCTTGCACCACCTTAATAGCATTGTTCTTAGCCCTGTAGGCCATATGAGTGCTGATCTCAACTCCATACTTGCTCTTCAGATTTTGCATTATTGTACTTATTGGTGTGTTCAAGTCTGTTCTTATTGCTTCTAAAACTTCATGTGTAACCAACTTTATAGTCACCTTGGTGCTCTCTGCTACAGCTGGACATGTGTGCAACAAATTAGTTTTCCTAATGCAGAAAGTTTTCTCTTTTCCCACCACAGAAGCTGCAATGAAGAAAGGGCAGTCTTCATGTGTGCACACAGCTATAATTCTGTCATTGCAGTTCCTATGAAACTGATAGTTTCTGTTCTGTGCTATGTGGAAAGTGAGAAGTGCCCTTCTAAATTGGTACACATTATCAAAGCATAACTTCTGAGCAAATTGTAGCTCTGGGCTCTCTCTATCCTCATGATACCAATACCCTTGGTTTGGGTTTTTTAGCCCTAGACTTACTGCCTAGCACAAATGCTAGGGGTACAGCCCCATCATCTTGCTCCTCCTTCAAATCACCAGGATCTGGATCCTCATCAGATGATGGTACCCAAACATCCTCAAACTGTTGCTCCAAACTAGCATGTGATCTTGTGGTTGGCCCCTTTCTTACTTTCAACTTCTTCCTCTTTTGCCCCTGTGGTAGCACCTCCTTTTCAAGTTCCTCATGATCTCCATGCTCCTCTTGCTCTGCATTTTCCTCATGCACTTCCTCTTGTATCTCATAAGGTTCATCTACATCCGTGTCACCTTCAAAATGTAAGAGTGGGTTCTCTCTCTGCTTCTTTAGCTCAGCCATCCTAGCCATGAAATCCTCATCTTCCTCCAAGTCAGAGTCATCTTCAGTTAGTAGCACAGGAAGTTTTCTTTTCACTGCCTGCACCCTCTCAACATTCTTCTGATGCTGCTTAAATCTATGAATTTTTGATATCCTTCTAAGCTCCATACTTCTTTCTAACTCATGTTGCTCCATGTCAACATCATCTCCATTGCCTTGCTCAATTTCAACATCTGCTTCATTGCCTTGCTCCATATCAACATTGTGGCTCTGCTGTGTGGAGAAAAACTGGATTGGTTCAGGCTCCTCAACTACTGCATCTCTTTTTGATACTTTGGATGGTGACTTGTACAACACCCCAACATCATTCACCTCATATACAGTGCTCTCTCCAACATTGCCTATAGGAACTTGCTGATCACAAATATAACCTCTGTTTATATCTGCAAGTCTGGGCTCACTACCCCTAACTATTGTCAGGTTTACTATGTTCTGATCTTTATTGGCAATGTCATCCAGCATCTCATCCACCTTGTCATCATCACATATCTCCTCCAAACCAGCTACTCCCAACCCAGCATCCCTCACATAATACATATAGTCTTTACTTCCATATCCTGCTGTCTCTATGAGTGCTAACAGATTGAAAAAAGTGATGTCTGAAACACACATAGTCCTTTCCAAGTTATCCATGTCATGAAAGTGCAGTCTAACCTCCCAAACATCATCAAACAAGCTACAAAAAGGAACAATTCTTGTACTTATAATTAAACAGTATAACACTAACTACAAACAATACAAGTGACATATTTAAAATATACTATGCATACCAATTTCAACAAGAGCTAACTGTGACCCTAATGTCTACTAAATAAACAGTGCATCCTAACCCAAATAGCAATCAAAATCACAAAAATTATCACTATATTCTCTCCTAAACAGAGCATACTAATATCACTACAATCTAATTTAGAGAGCAGATGAACACTTAGTACTAGGCAAAAGATCCATTTTTGATTTACACACCTAACCCAAGGCTGTGCTGCTTGCAACTACAATCACTATATTCTCTCCTAAACAGAGCATACTAATATCACTACAATCTAATGCTGTGTTTACACACCTAACCCTAACCCTAACTATGGAATCGACAGAAAATGAGGGGGGTGGGGGAGGCAGAGGAGATATCTTACTCCACACCGCCGAATGCAGATGCCCAGTGGTGGCTCCCCGTCGGAGTAGCCTGCACAGCACGGGCCAGAGCGCCGGCGGCGCGGTACTCCAGCGACGGGGACGGTGGTCTGCTCCGCGGGCCCTGGCTAGGGTTAGAGCTACCGCAGACCTCCTCGGGTGGCTTTGGATCTTCGCCGCCAAACAACCCTCCTGCGGCGTCGCCACCTCCGCCATCCACTCCGCCGCCGGCGTCCGGGCTCGCCGTTGCCATGAATGAGACAGAGATAGAGGAGAGCGCGCCGTCGCGGGGATGGTGGGGAAAATTTCAGATGCGGGAGAGGTGTCGATTCGATCTGGTCTCTTGACCTAGCGGGGGCACCGGCGGGCACTGTAGCACCGTTAGACGGCGTCAGCTCGCGGCCGTGAGCCACGTCGACAAGACAGGGTCCCATCTGTCATAATAGTGCTTAAACTGCCCGAACAAGAGGTTTGGTGCTTTCTGCAAAAGATTAGAAAAAAAATCAGTGTTTTCTGCACCAAAAACGTAGAAGGGTGTTTCCTACAAACCTAAGTTGAAATGTGGTGGTTTTCTGCAATTCACTCCAATGGCTACTGTACGTGCACGTGCCACCCCCTTACATGCATATAATCCATGCATGCATATATGTTGTGGCGGGTTGATGCATGCATTACTCGAGTTGGTGTGCCCATCACATGACGAGGATACACACGAATTTTTGTTTTAGGCAGCTTTACGTATAGTCGCTCCAAATTTTATGATCAAAATCATATTTAGTTAGTTTCGTATGCATATCGAACCAGCGGTCATTAATTTTTGTTTCGTATGCAAATTCAGTCTGCTGCAGGACCTGACGATGAGCTGATAAGGCGAACCCAGCACGCGAAAGAGGAGCTGTACGCTCTCCTCTCTGAGCTGCGATGGAGAAACGTGTACCTGTCTCTCAGCACGGAGAACGTGCAGAACAGGCGGCTGCTATGGATGCTTTCTGTGCAAGTTGAGCCTAAACACCATGACCGCCTTTGGTATATATTGTTCTCAAATAAACCTTAAACACAATCTTCCATTTTGCATGCTCATATATAGTTTTACGGCTCCCTCGAGTGTGTTCATAGTTTTAATCTTGGGCACCCTTTAATCTTTGGCCTCTGACGACCAACATGCACGCATGCATGCAGGCGCTCTTACGTCAGAGCAAGATGGAGCAATGGTATTCTCTTTGGCTATGTGTTTCTGGGATACTACTATCTTTCCGATTTTGCCGAGCCTGAAAAGAAACAAGAAGAAAGCCCCGACGGCGACGGAACAGGTGAAAACGCTATTGATGCGAGCGACAGAGAGCCAAAGCCTGATGATGATACCACCGAGTAGAGTAGAGCTCCCAATCAAAATATTACTACTAGTACTACTACAAGTACTGCTGTAACATTTATTAACATATTGATAATTTTAATTAGCAAGTGCCTTTTTTGGCATTAAATCAAATTTTTTTAGTATGGACGTACGGTACGTCTATTTGGATCTTTGCTCGCCATGTAATGCTCAGACGTTATGCGTTTTCGTGATGGTAAAGAAGCGATTATATACAATCAATGTGTTTCATCCGCATGCCTGCTTTCTCTGAATTGGATTGCTCTCCCAAGGGCCCAGTCCTTTCTACCCTAGCTGGAAATCAGTGAGGACCTTGCGCTAAAAAAAACAGTTGGTGAAAAATAGTGGTTGTTTTCCAACGTTGCCAATACTCGTTACCCACAAAAAAAATGCTCATATCTCACAGACGGTAGAGCACCTAAGCAGTGTCGTCAGGGAAAATGGCCGGCAAAAATCGATTTAGAAATATGAAGGCCAAGCACGTGCGGTGAACCTCACGTGCGGCACAGGAAATTTGGGAGCGACGCGATGATAGCTGGGAGGTGGATCAGCGGATGAGCATCTTGTGCTGTCGTACAACACAAGATGCTGAAGTATTTGGATGCTGTTCATATGCTCGGTCTAAATAGGATACAATGGTACATTTGATACGATGCCAAAACAGAGAACCGCTTTCTGCAGTAGCTTGTATCAGGATATATTAACTCCCAACTTTGCAGTACATAATGACTGGCAAAGAAAAATGTTGCCCCCCTTTACGTGCCTTTGTTGAAACTCTTTGTGGCTCGGTAAAAACCATCCAAAATCCTCAACTCAACTTACATATACAGCACACCACAAGTCATTTATCAACCAAATGATGAAAACGTTATGTCTCGTAATTTGTACTTCCTCCGTAAAGTAATATAAGAGCGTTTAGATCACTACTTTAGTGATCTATAAACACTGTTATATTACTTTACAGATGAATTAGATGAGATACAACACAGGGGAGTATTCAGGCAAAATAGTCACATCAACATTCAATCAGCTGAACTCCACCTCTACCAAAACTGTGTCAATGTGCTGCCGTTGCCACAGAGATCCAGGTGTGGTATAGTCCATGAGTTTTTGGCCTGGAAAACACAGAGTCAGTAAAGCGCATACCATTTTCTTACAATATAGTGCATGCTTCGAAAATAACATGGGAAAACCTAGGAATACTAACTATAAACTCCTTCAATAAAAAAGAACTTGAGGGTGAGGCAGGGGAGCGATCTACTCACAAATGAATATTCTGGAGATCAATCTCGTTAAACAAATTGATGTAGAAACGGAACCCATCTGGACTGACATCCCTGCAGAGGAGACCTGAGAATATTTTTTATATTGGTTAGTTCATTCAGTATGGAACTAAATACATGTCTTGCCAATACTTGAAAGGAGCAACTGCAGGACACCTTTGTTTTCTGCATTTAGAAGATGCTCCTTTGCTAAAGCTGGTGCAATCCCCAGTGTAAATGCAGCGTCGCTGGGGCTTATTCCTTTCAGAAGAGCGTCCGGCTTTTGCGCGAGTGATGATATTCTTGCAAATACCTGTTTTTATCGGGGGGAGATCAGTATGTGATTATGCTACTACTAAAGATGGTAGGTGCAACGCAAGTGGCGACAAGTCAACAAGTGCATGGAAACATGTGGATACACACTAACAACAATTAACCAGAACCAGTCATTCATTTCATACTTTTGGTTAAAACTATGATTTGTGCAGGAATCAGATTTGCCAGGTCAAGAGAGAAAATCAAGGCACAGTATTTGTATGGCTGCTATATGTCATGCAGCGTTATGATATGAATATAAATGACATTTGGACTTATCATTGCCACGGCATACCTCATCATCACTATGCGTCTTGGTCTGGATGACCTTCACTCCACTATCAAATTTCCGGAGCATTACTGGGCTGCTTATTACAAATCAACATCTATAAGCAAAACATCAAAACCATAATCAATGGCTGGCAACAAACCAGCTGAAAAGATAAATTCTCTGTTTTTACAAAACCATATCTAGGGATTAGATTACTCTTGTTTTTATATCATCTTGGATTTGTATATTTTGACAATTAAAGGCTTCAGCAATTATATCAAGAAAATGATATACATACACATCAAATTTCTCCCAAAGGGAGCAAGCTTGCAAAAGATCCTCTGGTGAGATCAACTCTAGAACAAACAAAAAATCAATTTCAGAACGCAAGTGACAAGGGAATTTCGTACAGATATTCATCAGCAAAAGCACAGACCTGTTCCCCTAGCACGGTTGAAGAGACAGTAGACATCGACTAGTGCCATCATACCACCTGCTCTCTCAACTGGTACTCTTACAAAGTCAGCCAGCTGATTATGAAGAGGATAAAAGAAGGCTCAGTAAGTCTATTTCTTAGTATGTGGCGTAACAGAAGAAAAATCTGAAAATGAAAACAAAACAGCTTTCAAACTAGAAGAAAACTATGAAGGCGTGAACAGTTTCTGTGTTGCTACCAACTGAATATGCAAGAAAGATGTAAGAGGTTTTCCCTGTATCTTTAATGGATGGGAAGAACCCCTAGCCCCGCCAAACACAGGGCAGGTTTTGTTTTTCTCGGAGGGATTGTTTCACTAGCTTGAAGGGAACTGAAAGGTGATCGAACATCGGCCCAGGTTAACTGAAAGCTATTACCCAACTAGCTAAACAAGGTCTAGAAGGGGTCCAAATTTGATCAAGTTCATGCATAGGCAGAATGAAAATATGGAAGCACACAAATGACCAGCAAGTATTATTCAATATGGGTATAGTAAAAGGCAAGGAAGATGGCTGTTTCCATCCAGCGCAGACATTTTATACCGGAAATTACTCCGTGCTTGCGTTATTTGGTGATAAAGCCCCCAGGTAAACATTTAGCAATTGGCATATGATTTTCCAAATACATGCATTATTATTTGCATTGCAATTCAGCTGCACACTAAGTGAGATTTTCCACCACAAGTTCTGGAAAACCATGAACAAGCACGAATTACCTGTCGTGAAAGCTGCTGATGGTACAAAGCACCAGCAGTTTCCTTTGTCACAGGAGACACGATGCCTACGCTCAATAGCAAATCCTGCAAGTCTTGCTTAGAACCCATCTCTTCGTCATTAGAATTCGATTGAGCAGATGAGTTCGTCAATAGCTTTTGCCTCATTTTCTCTGCCAGCTCCATCATTTCCTTGGCTTTGCTCTGTGTAGGAAGAATGTTTCACAAAATTACGACCGGTTCATTGCAATTTAGAGCCTGTCATCCAATCTCAGATGCTTGTACTCCGTCATAAACTCTATAAATGATAACACCATCTGAAGCATGAACCAGGAAAGAGGAACGAACCATGAGGGCATTGAGATCCTGGAAGGCATCCTGCAAGTTCTGCCCCGCGCTCTCCCACGTCTCCTGCTCCTTCCGCAGTATCCCCGCCACTCCAACCACGGGCATCCTGATCGCCAGATCCTCCTCGGCTGGGGCGGCTCCCTCAGCCACCGGGGCGCCACTGGCCGGAGCAGCCGAGGCGGTCGCCTCCCAGGCCCTCGTGCGGATGACCTCGAGCAGCCTCCCGTAGAACACATCCACGTCCGCCTTGCAGGTGACGACGACGGCGACGACCTCCGACCGCGACAGGGGCAGGGAGATCTGGATGCGGATGCGCGGGTGATGCGACGACGACGAGGAGGACGAGGAGGAGAAGAGGGAGCGGAGTGGGCTGTGGTTGTGCCTGCGGTGGGGCGGGTAGGTGTGGATGATGGACGCGAGCGGGAGGGCGCGGGCGGAGAGGGAGGCCTCGTGGAGGAAGACGAGCCGGTGGGAGGTGAGCACGAGGAGGCAACCACGGAGGGGCGCGAGGCGGGGGTTCTCCTCGGGCTCCAGGTCGACGAGCGGAAGCAGGTGCCGCTCGATCTCGCCGGCGGACAGCACCGGCCGGCCGGACGCCATGACGGTCGCGGCCGGGAGCCAGTCGGCGGCGCCGACGGACATGGTTGTGGAGAGTTTGGACTTTGGAGGTTTCCCCCCCGTGTTTTTGTGTACAAAATGTTGTTGTTTGTTCGGCCTCGTCAATTTAATCGAAGTTTCAATTCTGTTCCAAGTCAAACCTTTTTAAGTTTGATCAAGCTCGTAAATAAATATTAACATTTAAAAACACTAATTAGTCTCACAAAAAAAATCATAAAATATATTTTTACGCTATGCAGATTTGGGGTTGTAGATTTTAACCCAACTTTTTGATTGGTTAGTCAAACCTAAACAAGTTTGACTTATGGTATCTCCCGCAAAAAAAGTTTGACTTATAGCAAAACTAGAATTTCAATTAATTTAAAGCGAAAGTAAATACAAGAAGAAAGTGTTGATTATGTAAAGCAACAACTTAAATGCAACTTATAACAATTGGTCAGGAACATAATATACCGGTTCAACAATTTTTAATAAGTTAACATGTTGGCATCGAACTTGTAAGACTGACATGGCAAGAAAAACAATATTATGCTTTGCTTCTCTACCAACAATATCCACCTTGATGGACCATGACAACAATAGCAATAATGATGGGTGGTGTCCGACACAGTTAGTACATAAGGGTCAACAATCTCAGTCGAAACATCCGCAAGCTTCTCAGCAACAACCGCTTACCCTACCACACCTCTAGCATGTTGCAGAGTATGGATATCTACTCGCATGCGCGCGCGCACACACACACACAGAGAGAGAGAGAGAGAGAGAGTGCACTGAACCTTATTCTCCAACATGAGCTCGCAAGTCCCACACCCTGTTGCGTCCATGTAGGCATTCATAAGGAATAAGCATGAGCGCTACTGTAGGGATATTGGTTATTACCATACCTCTCGAAGATAGGTACCAAACTACCGGCGAGAGACCACCTACAAAAAAGATGGTGCTGGCCTCTGCCAAAGGAAAGAGCACTCACACATCAAAGAAAGAAGACACATGAGCACATATCCTGGCTCAGTAGATAGGAAAATTCCATTATAGTCATTCATATTCATCAACAAGGACAGGTAGGCAAAATGTAGGGCTCTTACCCATCCAGAGGCTGGAATCTAGGTAAAGTGTAAAATCATTGTGTCACCATCATCGTTGATGAGATCCCTTTGAAAAACATCCCTTCTCCTTACAATTATTTCACGCTATTGTCACATTGTCAACAAGTACCAATTTCCTGACACCGTCCACTAGGTCACAGGCGGCATTCGATTCCTCCGCCCCTCAAAAACAACAACACACTTCACTCCCACTGCTTTCCCACAAAATTCCAACCCCGCCCCCACGCGAATTTAGAGCATCTACAGCCGGAGTTGCCAAATATGACTCCTTATATGTCTGCGGACCCCTCATTTGTCCACCATTGCAACCAGACTCCTCATTTGAAAACCCTCATTTTCATACTACTCCATGCAGCATACATTCCATCTACGTACTCCATAATACATGACGTTGGGGAATGTAGTAATTTCAAAAAATTCCTACGCACACGCAAGATCATGGTGATGCATAGCAACGAGAGGGAAGAGTATCGTCCACATACCCTCGTAGACCATAAGCGGAAGCGTCATGAGAACGTGGTTGATGTAGTCGAACGTCTTCACGATCCGACCGATCCAAGTACCAAATGCATGGCACATCCGAGTTTAGCACACGTTCAGTTCGATGACGTCCCACGAACTCCGATCCAGCAGAGCTTCACGGGAGAGTTCCGTCAGCGCGACGGCATGTTGAAGGTGATGATGTTGCTACCGATGCAGGGCTTCGCCTAAGCACCGCTACGATATGATCGAGGTGGATTATGGTGGAGGGGGGCACCGCACACGGCTAAGGGATCAATGATCAACTTGTGTGTCTAGAGGTGCCCCCTGCCCCCGTATATAAAGGAGCAAGGGGGGGAGACCGGCCGACCCTCTATGGCGCGCCAGGAGGAGGAGTCCTCCTCCTAGTAGGAGTAGGACTCCCCTCTTTCCTAGTCCTGCTAGGATGGGAAAAGGAAGGGGGAGAGGGAGAAGGAAAGGGGGGCGCTGATGAAGCTATGTACCTAGGGTAGGGTCATGGATCTGTCCAAGATACCCTCCCCAAGGACATCTCTAAAGGAACCAGAAGCGGTCGAAGCAAAATCATCATCCACTCGACCGTGAAGCTATGTTCCACTCGACAGTATAGAAGACACTCGACTATGCGAACAACCACTCGACGATACAAGAAACCACTCGGAGTGTAGAAGGCCTAACGTCACTCAGGATGACAACGGTCGGTCATTCACTCTGTAACCTTAAAGATCATTTATATCTCTTTATTACTAGCGTTACCAGTAACGCCCTTCCTTAATGTACATTGATCCCTTTGTAACGTGGGCTGGCTTGGGTCCTGGCGCACTCTATATAAGCCACCCCCCTCCTCCGGGAAAAGGGTTCGCACCCTTTGTAATTCACACGCATATATCCAGTCGACCGCCTCCGGGCTCCGAGACGTAGGGCTGTTACTTCCTCCGAGAAGGGCCTGAACTCGTAAAACTCGTGTGTACAACTCCTCCATAGCTAGGATCTTGCCTCTACATTCCTACCCCCTATTCTACTGTCAGGCTTAGAACCACGACAGTTGGTGCCCACCGTGGGGCAGGTGTCTTAGCGACTTTTTGGAGAAGTTGCAATTTTTCCGATCCCCTTCATCATGGTTTCGGGCGGAGGTTTGGCTGAGGGCCGCGAGATCCGTCTCGGCGCGCTCGTGTTTGTATCCGACGACTCCGCTTGGCTTCAGGAGGCTCCACTCGACGTCGACGCACTCCCCACCCGCGAGGCGACGCACTTTCACGCGTGCGTCCGCGGCGTCCTCCTGCGGCAGCCGTTGACCCAGTATCAGTCGGCTCCAGCAGCTTTCCCCCACCCCGCGGCCCGCCGGAGCAAACGTTCCGGTTGGTCGAGGCTTCAACGATGGGTGAGGCATGCGGTGGCTCGCCAGTCGGCCACCCCTCAAGTCGCGGCAATCGAGCCCGACGAAACTCTCTACGGCCTGTTCAATCTGTCGACTGGCTTCGTAGAGACTGCATCCGAGTGCGACATCAGCGACCCAGCGGCAGAAGTTTTGATGGTCAATGGACCACGCAGTCCTCCTGGCTTCAACCGTGAAGACGGAGGCGATGGGGACGGTGATCCGTCGCGCGTTCATGAAGAGTACCGCCCCGAACCCCTCTCTTCGCAGCGGAGGGAGGAACTTCGCCGCTGGAACATGGATGGACTGCATACTCCTATAGTTGGAGAAACCCCTGAGGCCCAGGCCTTAGAGCAGGCGCGCCTGGCCAACTTGGCCGAGCGCACTCGACTGGAGAACCTCCAACGCGCACTTGACGATCGCGCTCGGCAGCGTGCTCCCGAATCCAGTCAACGCCAACTTTTTCCGCCTCCGACTTAGGTATATCGAACCCCGATCCAGAATCTCACAGTTGCAGCCCGGATAGCGGAGTTGATCCAACCTTCCTAGTCAGAAGCTGGCCGAGGTCTGATACAGATCCGAGCTTTGCTCCGTGCGGCGGGAGAGCAGAATACGGCGGTATCTCAGTCGTGGAATAGGATCCATAGCAGATCCGTAGTTGCCGATACAGTTCAGCCGGCTCACAGCCCAAGATCGCCCCCGAGGCGTGAGGGACGTGGAGATCGACAAGATCAGTACAGAAACCGTGAGCAGTATGAACACCGAGTCGATCGCGATGATCGTCGTCGAATGCCCACGCCTCCCCCAAGGAGTGGGTAGTACGTGCCTCGGCAACATGATGACAGGCGCCCTCACAGTGTTGGGCGAAGGATTCCAGTCGACCCCAGGGAGCCAGGCTTTGATGCGAGATCTATTCTCGTTCAGGGCTTGGTCGACAGAAACAGAGCTCACCGAGAGGGTCATGACAGAGATCTACGAACCAGCAGCAGAGTGCATGTCTCAGGTCCAGAGTGCTTCAGCAGAGCCATCAGGGCTGCAGTGATTCCCCCCCCCCCCCAACTTCAGGTTGGCGGCTGGAGTCAGTAAGTTCACTGGTGAGTCCAAGCCTGACACTTGGCTTGAAGACTACCGAGTGGCTGTCCAGATTGGTGGCGGCAGTCATGAAGTGGCCATGAAGCACCTTCCTCTGATGTTGGAGGGCTCGGCTAGAGCATGGCTGAATCAGTTAGCACCTAGTAGCATTTATACTTGGGAAGATCTCGCCCGAGTATTTGTTAGAACATTCGAAGGTACTTGTAAATGGCCGACAGGGTTGACTGAATTGCAGTGTTGCGATCAAAAACCGAATGAGACTTTGAGGGATTATATCCAGAGATGGATCACATTGCACCACACGGTAGAGAATGTGTCTGATCATCAAGCAATTTGTGCCATTAAAGAAGGCGTCAAGTATCGGGAGCTGAATATGAAGTTCGGTCGGACAGGAGATATGACTCTGACTCGGATGATGGAAATTGGCACCAAATATGCCAACGGTGAAGAAGAAGACCGATTCCGGAGTGGCAAACACAAAGCAGTCGCCCATGAAGCCGGAGGAGGAAACTCCGGTCGGAAACAGAAGCGCAAGGCCGAGCCAGCTGCTCCTGGTGAAGCCTTAGCTGTGGTTCAAGGAAAGTTCAAGGGGAAGCCCAAAGGGCCGTGGAACCCCAAGAAAGTAAAAGATCAAGATGGAAATGATGTGCTGGATCTGCCGTGCCACATCCACACCAAAAAGATGAAGAGGGTAATTTCATTTACCGACACGATGCGTACGCTCAATAGCAAATCCTGCAAGTCTTGCTTAGAACCCATCTCTTCGTCATTAGAATTCGATTGAGCAGATGAGTTCGTCAATAGCTTTTGCCTCATTTTCTCTGCCAGCTCCATCATTTCCTTGGCTTTGCTCTGTGTAGGAAGAATGTTTCACAAAATTACGACCGGTTCATTGCAATTTAGAGCCTGTCATCCAATCTCAGATGCTTGTACTCCGTCATAAACTCTATAAATGATAACACCATCTGAAGCATGAACCAGGAAAGAGGAACGAACCATGAGGGCATTGAGATCCTGGAAGGCATCCTGCAAGTTCTGCCCCGCGCTCTCCCACGTCTCCTGCTCCTTCCGCAGTACCCCCGCCACTCCAACCACGGGCATCCTGATCGCCAGATCCTCCTCGGCTGGGGCGGCTCCCTCAGCCACCGGGGCGCCACTGGCCGGAGCAGCCGAGGCGGTCGCCTCCCAGGCCCTCGCGCGGATGGCCTCGAGCAGCCTCCCGTAGAACACATCCACGTCCGCCTTGCAGGTGACGACGACGGCGACGACCTCCGACCGCGACGGGGGCAGGGAGATCTGGATGCGGATGCGCGGGTGATGCGACGACGACGAGGAGGACGAGGAGGAGAAGAGGGAGCGGAGTGGGTTGTGGTTGTGCCTGCGGTGGGGCGGGTAGGCGTGGACGATGGACGCGAGCGGGAGGGCGCGGGCGGAGAGGGAGGCCTCGTGGAGGAAGACGAGCCGGTGGGAGGTGAGCGCGAGGAGGCAGCCGCGGAGGGGCGCGAGGCGGGGGTTCTCCTCGGGCTCCAGGTCGACGAGCGGAAGCAGGTGCCGCTCGATCTCGCCGGCGGACAGCACCGGCCGGCCGGACGCCGTGACGGTCGCGGCCGGGAGCCAGTCGGCTGCGGCGACGGACATGGCTGTGGAGAGTTTGGACTTTGGAGGTTTCCCCCCGTGTTTTTGTGTAAAAAATGTTGTTGTTTGTTCGGCCTCGTCAATTTAATCGAAGTTTCAATTCTGTTTCAAGTCAAACCTTTTTAAGTTTGATCAAGCTCGTAAATAAATATTAACATTTAAAAACACTAATTAGTCTCACAAAAAATCATAAAATATATTTTTGCGCTATGCAGATTTGGGGTTGTAGATTTTAACCCAACTTTTTGATTGGTTAGTCAAACCTAAACAAGTTTGACTTATGGTATCTCCTGCAAAAAAAGTTTGACTTATAGCAAAACTAGAATTTCAATTAATTTAAAGCGAAAGTAAATACAAGAAGAAAGTGTTGATTATGTAAAGCAACAACTTAAATGCAACTTATAACAATTGATCAGGAACATAATATACCGGTTCAACAATTTTTAATAAGTTAGCATGTTGGCATCGAACTTGTAAGACTAACATGGCAAGAAAAACAATATTATGCTTTGCTTCTCTACCAACAATATCCACCTTGATGGACCATGACAACAATAGCAATAATGATGGATGGTGTCCGACACAGTTAGTACATAAGGGTCAACAATCTCACTCGAAACATCCGCAAGCTTCTCAGCAACAACCGCTTACCCTACCACACCTCTAGCATGTTGCAGAGTATGGATATCTACTCGCGCGCGCGCACACACACACACACACACACACAGAGAGAGAGTGCACTGAACCTTATTCTCCAACATGAGCTCGCAAGTCCCACACCCTGTTGCGTCCATCTAGGCATTCATAAGGAATAAGCATGAGCGCTACTTTAGGGATATTGGTTATTACCATACCTCTCGAAGATAGGTACCAAACTACCGGCGAGAGACCACCTACAAAAAAGATGGTGCTGGCCTCTGCCAAAGGAAAGAGCACTCACACATCAAAGAAAGAAGACACATGAGCACATATCCTGGCTCAGTAGATAGGAAAATTCCATTATAGTCATTCATATTCATCAACAAGGACAGGTAGGCAAAATGTAGGGCTCTTACCCATCCAGAGGCTGGAATCTAGGTAAAGTGTAAAATCATTGTGTCACCATCATCGTTGATGAGATCCCTTTGAAAAACATCCCTTCTCCTTACAATTATTTCACGACTATTGTCACATTGTCAACAAGTACCAATTTCGTGACACCGTCCACTAGATCACAGGCGGCATTCGATTCCTCCGCCCCTCAAAAACAACAACACACTTCACTCCCACTGCTTTCCCACAAAAATTCCAACCCCGCCTCCACGCGAATTTAGAGCATCTACATCCGGAGTTGCCAAATATGACTCCTTATATGTCTGCGGACCCCTCATTTGTCCACCATTGCAACCAGACTCCTCATTTGAAAACCCTCATTTTCATACTACTCCATGCAGCATCCATTCCATCTACGTACTCCATAATACATGATGTTGGGGAATGTAGTAATTTCAAAAAATTCCTACGCACACGCAAGATCATGGTGATGCATAGCAACGAGAGGGAAGAGTATCGTCCACATACCCTCGTAGACCATAAGCGGAAGCGTCATGAGAACGTGGTTGATGTAGTCGAACGTCTTCACGATCTGATCGATCCAAGTACCGAACGCATGGCACCTCCGAGTTCAGCACACGTTCAGTTCGATGATGTCCCACGAACTCCGATCCAGCAGAGCTTCACGGGAGAGTTCCGTCAGCACGAGGGCATGTTGAAGGTGATGATGTTGCTACCGACGCAGGGCTTCGCCTAAGCACCGCTACGATATGATCGAGGTGGATTATGATGGAGGGGGGCACCGCACACGGCTAAGGGATCAATGATCAACTTGTGTGTCTAGAGGTGCCCCCTGCCCCCGTATATAAAGGAGCAAGGGGGGAGACCGGCCGACCCTCTATGGCGCGCCAGGAGGAGGAGTCCTCCTCCTAGTAGGAGTAGGACTCCCCTCTTTCCTACTCCCGCTAGGATGGGAAAAGGAAGAGGGAGAGGGAGAAGGAAAGGGGGGCGCTGATGAAGCTATGTACCTAGGGTAGGGTCATGGATCTGTCCAAGATACCCTCCCCAAGGACATCTCTAAAGGAACCAGAAGCGGTCGAAGCAAAATCATCATCCACTCGACCGTGAAGCTATGTTCCACTCGACAGTATAGAAGACACTCGACTATGCGAACAACCACTCGACGATACAAGAAACCACTCGGAGTGTAGAAGGCCTAACGTCACTCAGGATGACAACGGTCGGTCATTCACTCTGTAACCTTAAAGATCATTTATATCTCTTTATTACTAGCGTTACCAGTAACGCCCTGCCTTAATGTACATTGAACCCTTTGTAACGTG
Organism: Triticum urartu; assembly: GCF_003073215.2. NCBI lineage: Eukaryota > Viridiplantae > Streptophyta > Magnoliopsida > Poales > Poaceae > Triticum > Triticum urartu. The sequence continues at coordinate 92,000,789 of NC_053024.1, forward strand.
GGCTGGCTGGGGTCCTGGCGCACTCTATATAAGCCACCCCCCTCCTCCGGGAAACAAGGGTTCGCACCCTTGTAATTCACACGCATATATCCAGTCGACCGCCTCCGGGCTCCGAGACGTAGGGCTGTTACTTCCTCCGAGAAGGGCCTGAACTCGTAAAACTCGCGTGTACAACTCCTCCATAGCTAGGATCTTGCCTCTACATTCCTACCCCCCTATTCTACTGTCAGGCTTAGAACCACGACAGTTGGCGCCCACCGTGGGCAGGTGTCTTAGCGACTTGTTGGAGAAGTTGCAATTTTTTCGATCCCCTTCATCATGGTTCCAGGCGGAGGTTTGGCTGAGGGCTGCGAGATCCGTCTCAGCGCGCTCGTGTTTGTCGCCGACGACTCCGCTTGGCTTCAGGAGGTCCACTCGACGTCGACGCACTCCCCGCCCGCGGGGCGACGCACTTTCGTGCGTGCATCCACGGCGTCCTCCTGCGGCAGCTGTCGACCTAGTATCAGTCAACTCCAGCAGCTTTCCCCCTTCCTGCGGCCCGCCGGAGCAAACGTTCCGGTCGGTCGAGGCTTCAACGGTGGGTGAGGCATGCGATGGCTCGCCAGTCGGCCACCCCTCAAGTTGTGTCAATCGAGCCCGACGAAACTCTCTACGGCCTCTTAGATCTGTCGACTGGCTCCGTAGAGAATGCATCCGAGTGTGACAGCAGCGACCCAGCGGCAGAAGTTTTGATGGTCAATGGACCACACAGTCCTCCTGGCTTCACCCATGAAGACGGAGGCGATGGGGACGGCGATCCATCACGTGTTCATGAAGAGTACCGCCCCGAACCCCTCTCTTCGCAACGGAGGGAGGAACTTCGCCGCCGGAACATGGATGCACTGCATACTCCTATAGTTGGAGAAACCCCTGAGGCCCAGGCCCTGGAGTAGGCGCGCCTGGCCAACTTGGCTGAGCGCACTCGACTGGAGAACCTCCAGGGCGCACTCGACGATCGCGCTCGGCAGCGTGCTCCCGAATCCAGTCGACGCCAACTTTTTCCGCCTCCAACTCATGTATACCGAACCCCAATCTAGAATCTCACAGCTGCAGCCCGGATAGCGGAGTCGATCCAACCTTCCCAGTCAGAAGCTGGCCGAGGTCTGATACAGATCCGAGCTTTGCTCCGTGTGGCGAGAGAGCAGAATACAGCGGTATCTCAGTCGCGGAATAGGATCCATAGCAGATCCGTAGTTGCCGATATAGTTCAGTCGGCTCACAGCCCAAGATCGCCCCCAAGGCGTGAGGGGCGTGGAGATCGACAAGATCAGTACAGAAACCGTGAGCAGTATGAACATCGAGTCGATCGCGATGATCATCGTCGAATGCCCACGCCTCCCCCAAGGAGTGGGTCGTACATGCCTCGGCAACATGATGACAGGCGCCCTCACAGTGTTGGGCGAAGGATTCCAGTCGACCCCAGGGAGCCAGGCTTTGGTGCGAGATCTATTCTCGTTCAGGGCTTGGTCGACAGAAACAGAGCTCCCCGAGACGGTCATGACAGAGATCTACCAACCAGCAGCAGAGTGCATGTCTCAGGTCCAGAGTGCTTCAGCAGAGCCATCAGGGCTGCAGTGATTCCCCCCAACTTCAGGTTGGCGACTGGAGTCAGTAAGTTGACTGGTGAGTCCAAGCCTAACACTTGGCTTGAAGACTACCGAGTGGCTGTCCAGATTGGTGGCGGCAGTCATGAAGTGGCCATGAAGCACCTTCCTCTGATGTTGGAGGGCTCGGCTAGAGCATGGCTGAATCAGTTAGCACCTAGTAGCATTTATACTTGGGAAGATCTCGCCCGAGTATTTGTTAGAACATTCGAAGGTACTTGTAAACGGCCGACAGGGTTGACTGAATTGCAGTGTTGCGATCAGAAACCGAATGAGACTTTGAGGGATTATATCCAGAGATGGATCACATTGCACCACACGGTAGATAATGTGTCTGATCATCAAGCAATTTGTGCCTTTAAAGAAGGCATCAAGTATCGGGAGCTGAATATGAAGTTCGGTCGGACAGGAGATATGACTCTGACTCGGATGATGGAAATTGGCACCAAATATGCCAACGGTGAAGAAGAAGACCGACTCCGGAGTGGCAAACACAAAGCAGTCGCCCATGAAGCCGGAGGAAAAAACTCCGGTCAAAAACAGAAGCGCAAGGCCGAGCCAGCTGCTCCTGGTGAAGCCTTAGCTGTGGTTCAAGGAAAGTTCAAGGGGAAGCCCAAAGGGCCGTGGAACCCCAAGAAAGTAAAAGATCAAGATGGAAATGATGTGCTGAATCTGCCGTGCCACATCCACACCAAAAAAGATGAAGAGGGTAATTTCATTTACCCAAAGCACACCACTCAGCAGTGTCGACTCCTAATCCATCAATTCCGAGAGAAACAGCCCAAGGAAAAGGAGAAGGAAGCAGACAAGGCTGAGGATGAGGAAGAGGATGATGATGGTTATCCCCACGTGAATTCCACACTGATGATTTTTGCTGACGTTGAGAGCAAAAGTCGATTGAAAGTCATCAACAGAGAAGTGAACATGGTCGCTCCAGTGACACCCAGCTATTTGAAGTGGTCACAGTCTGCCATTACATTCGACCAGTCCGATCATCCAGCGCACATAGCCACCCCTGGGGGGCAAGCACTGGTGGTCGACCCGGTGGTCTAAGGCACCCGACTGACAAAGGTCCTGATGGATGGTGGTAGTGGCCTGAACATACTGTATGCAAAGACGTTGAAGGGAATGGGCATTCCGATGTCAAGACTCAGCGAAAGCAATATGAGTTTCCATGGGGTCATTCCAGGCAAGAATGCTGCATCACTCGGCCAGATTGCTCTCGACGTGGTTTTCGGTGATTCCAAGAATTACCGCAAAGAAAAGTTGACATTTGAAGTTGTCGATTTCCAGAGTGCCTATCATGCCATCCTGGGCAGACCAGCTTATGCACGCTTTATGGCTCGACCATGTTACGTGTACCTCAAATTGAAGATGCCTGGTCCCAAAGGAGTGATCACTATCACTGGTAATCGTAAGAAGGCAGAAGAGTGCTTCCAAAAGGGCTCAAAGATCACCGATGCACAGATGGTTGTAGTAGAATTGCAAGAATATCAGAAAAATGCAGATCCGAGTGATTTGTTGCGAGCCAAGAAGCCCGCCACGGATTCAGCATTCCAGTCGTCTGGCGAAACAAAGTCGATTCACATTCACCTCATAGATCCCAATGCTGCTTCGACTCACATTTCAACAACACTCGACTCCAAATAGGAACAAGCGCTGATACGTCCATTTTGCATCATGCTTTCATATCGATATTTATTGAATTATGGGCTGTTATTTCACTTTATGTCACAATACTTATGGCTATTCTCTCTTATTTTACAAGGTTTACATAAGGAGGGAGAATGCCGGCAGCTGGAATTCTGGGCTGGAAAAGGAGCAAATATTAGAGACCTATTCTGCGCAACTCCAAAAGTCCTGAAACTCCACGGAACGTCTTAAAATAAATAAAGAAAAATCCTCGCCAAAGATGAAGGCCAGGGGGCCCACACCCTGCTCACGAGGGTGGGGGCGCCCCCTAGGGCGCGCCCCCTACCTCGTGGGCCCCCTGGTGGCTCTCCGACGCCCATCTTCTCCTATATGAAGTCTTTCGATGAGAAAAAAATAAGAAGGAACTTTTCGGGACGAGACTCCGCCGCCACGAGGCGGAACCTTGGCGGATCCAATCTAGAGCTCCGGCATAGCTGTTCTGCCAGGGATACTTCCCTCCGGGAGGGTGAAATCATCACCATCGTCATCACCAACGCTCCTCTCATCGGGAGAGGGCAATCTCCATCAACATCTTCACCAGCACCATCTCATCTCCAAACCCTAGTTCATCTCTTGTATCCAATTCTTGTCTCAAAGTCCGGGATTGGTGCTAGTAGGTTGCTAGTAGTGTTGATTACTCCTTGTAGTTGATGCTAGTTGGTTTATTTGGTGGAAGATCATATGTTCAGATCCTATATGCATATTATTACCCCTCTGATTATGAACATGAATATGCTTTGTGAGTAATTACGTTCGTTCCTGAGGACAAGGGAGAAGTCTTGCTATGAGTAGTCATGTGAATTTGGTATTCGTTTGATATTTTGATAAGATGTATGTTGTCTAGCCTCTAGTGGTGTTATGTGAACATCGACTACATAACACTTCACCATTATTTGGGCCTAGAGGAAGGCATTGGGAAGTAATAAGTAGATGATGGGTTGCTAGAGTGACAGAAGCTTAAACCCTAGTTTATGCGTTGCTTCGTAAGGGGCTGATTTGGATCCATATGTTTCATGCTATGGTTAGGTTTACCTTAATACTTTTGTTGTAGTTGCGGATGCTTGCAATAGAGGTTAATCATAAGTGGGATGCTTGTTCAAGTAAGAACAGCACCCAAGCACCGGTCCACCCACATATCGAATTATCAAAGTATCGAACGCGAATCATATGAACGTGATGAAAACTAGCTTGACGATATTCCCATGTGTCCTCGGGAGCGCTTTTCCTATTATAAGAGTTTGTTCCGGCTTGTCCTTTGCTAAAAAAGGATTGGGCCACCTTGCTGCACTTTATTTAATTTTGTTACTTGTTGCTCGTTACAATCTATCTTATCACAAAACTATCTGTTACCACTTATTTCAGTACTTGCAGAGAATACCTTGCTGAAAACCGCTTATCATTTCCTTCTGCTCCTCGTTGGGTTCGACACTCTTACTTATCGAAAGGACTATGATAGATCCCCTATACTTGTGGGTCATCAAGCGCTCATCCAGTTCCTCCGTGAGAATTGGGACATCTTCGCATGGAAACCTTCGAACATGCCAGGTGTTCCCAGGGGACTGGCTGAGCATTGTTTGCGAGTCGACCCAAAAGTGAAACCAGTCAAAGAACATCTTCGACGGTCTTCCATACAGAAGAGGAAGGCAATCGGTGAAGAGGTGGCTCGGCTTTTGGCAGCTGAGTTTATCTGTGAGATTTACCACTCCGAGTGGTTAGCTAATGTTGTCATGGTCCCAAAGAAGGACGACTCACTTCGCATATGCATTGACTTCAAGCATATCAATCGGGCCTGCCCGAAAGATCACTTTCCTCTCCCTCGCATCGATCAGATAGTCGACTCGACTGCGGGTGCGAGCATTTGTCCTTTTTGGACGCCTACTCCGGGTACCACCAGATCCGTCTGTACGGACCTGACGAGATACAAACAGCTTTCATCACCCCATTTGGGTGCTTCTGTTATGTCACTATGACATTCGGTTTGAAAAACGCCGGAGCCACATTCATGTGGATGATTCAGAAGTGCCTGCTCACTCAGATCAGTCGGAATGTGGAAGCATACATGGATGACATTGTGCTCAAGTCACGTAAAGGTTCTGACCTACTGACTGACCTTGCTGAAACCTTTGCCAACCTCACAAGGTATGATATCAAGCTCAATCCATCAAAGTGCACGTTTGGAGTTCCGGGCGGAAAATTACTCGGTTTCCTCATTTCCGAACGAGGGATCGATGCTAACCCAGAGAAAGTGGGTGCTATACTTCGAATGAAATGCCCTGTGCGTGTGCATGATGTCCAGAAGCTTACTGGTTGCTTGGCCGCCCTAAGTCGATTCATTTCTCGCCTCGGTGAAAAGGCACTGCCTCTTTACCGACTGATGAAGATATCAGATAAGTTCGAGTGGACTCCTGAAGCTGATGCAGCATTTGCAGAGCTAAAAGCCCTGCTTTCCCCCCAGCCGGTGCTTGCTGCCCCAATCAGCAAAGAGCCTTTACTACTTTATATAGCAGCCACTAGACAAGTCGTCAGTACAGTACTTACGGTCGAGCGGGAAGAAGAGGGAAAAGCCTATAAAGTTCAGCGCCCAGTTTATTATATTTCTGAAGTTCTGACTCCGTCAAAGCAGAGATATCCGCACTATTAGAAGCTCGTTTATGGGATTTACATGACCACGAAGAAGGTTGCACACTATTACTCTGATCACTTTGTTACAGTCGTCAGCGACGCTCCATTGTCAGAGATTCTGCACAACAGAGATGCAACTGGTCGAGTGACAAAATGGGCGATTGAACTCCTCCCCTTAGATATCAAGTTTGAGGCAAAGAAGGCTATTAAGTCCCAAGCAATAGCAGATTTCCTCACCGAGTGGATTGAACAACAACTGCTGACCCAAGTTCACTCGGAGCACTGGACCATGTTCTTTGATGGATCCAAAATGCTGAATGGTTCTGGTGCTGGGGTGGTTCTGGTATCCCCCCGAGGAGACAAGCTCAGATATGTCCTCCAGATTCACTTTGATTCTTCCAATAATGAAGCTTAATATGAAGCACTCCTATATGGGTTGCGTATGGCCATCTCACTCGGCGTCCGTCGCCTCATGGTCTACGGCAACTCAGATTTGGTAGTCAATCAAGTGATGAAGGAGTGGGACGTCAGAAGCCCAGCCATGACTGGTTACTGCAACGCTGTGAGGAAGCTGGAAAAGAAGTTTGAGGGGTTAGAGCTCCATCACATACCCCAACTGAAAAATCAAGCAGCCGATGACTTGGCAAAGATAGGTTCCAAGAGAGAAGCCATTCCCAACAATGTGTTTTTGGAGCATATTCACACGCCGACAGTTCGGGAAGATCCTATTACTGAAGAGCCCACGCAGCCTAGGAGCACCACAGGTCCGACTGAAGTCGAGGTCCCAGCCATGGTCGACCTGATCATGGAGGTTCTGGCCATTACTCCCAACTGGACAGTGCCGTACATTGCGTACATCCTTAGGAAGGAACTCCCAGAGGATGAGGAAGAGGCTCGACAGATCGTCCGTCGATCCAAGGCCTTTACTGTGATAAGAGGACAACTGTTCAGGGAAAGCGTGACTGGAGTCGGTCAAAAGTGCATAACGCCAGAAGAAGGTCGAATGATCCTCAACGACATCCACTCGGGGACCTGTGGTCACCATGCGTCCTCTCGGTCCATCGTGGCTAAAGCATACCGAGCTGGATTCTATTGGCCACGAGCAAATAAAATGGCGAAAGATATAGTCGACAGATGTGAAGGCTGCCAGTTTTACTCCAACATGTCTCACAAGCCAGCATCAGCCCTGAAGACCATTCCCCTCATCTGGCCCTTTGCTGTTTGGGGACTGGATATGGTTGGACCACTGAGAACTGGTAGGAGCGGCTTCACTCATGTGCTCGTTGTAGTCGACAAGTTTACCAAATGGATCGAAGCTAAACCTATCAAGAATCTTGAAGCCAGCACCGCTGTCAGTTTTATCAGAGAATTGACATTCAGATATGGAGTCCCTCACAGCATCATCACTGACAATGGATCGAACTTCGATTCTGATGAGTTTAGAGCTTTCTGCGCTTCTCAAGGCACACGAGTCGACTATGCTTCAGTTGCTCACCCGCAGTCGAACGGACAAGCAGAAAGAGCCAATGGCCTAATTCTCAAAGGATTGAAACCCCGACTGATGCGTGATCTCAAACACGCAGCGGGCGCTTGGGTCGATGAACTTCCGTCAGTTCTGTGGGGTTTGAGGTCAACTCCCAATCGGTTGACTGGACGAACTCCTTTATTTTTGGTCTATGGAGCCGAAGCTGTTCTGCCAAGTGACCTGCTCCACAACGCACCCCGAGTCAAGCTTTTCTCCGAAGAAGAAGCAGAGCAGGCCCGGCAAGATTCAGTCAATCTCCTAGAGGAGGAAAGAGAGATGGCCTTGATCCGATCGACCATCTATCAGCAAGACTTGCGTCGATTCCACGCCAGAAACGTGAGGGGTTGAGCCTTTCAAGAAGGAGACCTGGTTCTTCGAGTGGATCAACAGAAACCACACAAGCTCGCCCCGGCTTGGGAAGGCCCCTTCATCGTCACCAAAGTTCTCCACAATGGAGCATACCATCTTTACATTGTTGAGCATCAGAAGAACGAGCCACGAGCCTGGAACGCGGAGCTGCTCCGCCCCTTTTATACTTAAGCACTCGTTCGAATAAAATGTAATAAGAAACACCTTTGTAATTTGTTTACCAAAGACAATAGCTTTACAGTCCTCTCGTACGATTGTTGTTGTTCTTATTTACCTCTGAAATCCCCCAGTGGGTGGGCTTAGTTGCGAATCTGTTTCGCCTAAGTTCGAAAGAAAATCCTACCGAGTGATGAGCAAGCCTCTCCCTCGGGAGGCTTAGCTGCGAATTCGTTTCGCCTAAGCTCGAAAGAAAATCCTACCGAGTGGTGAGCAATCCTCCCACTCGGGGGCTTAGATGCAGTCCAGTACTCGCTTAAGTTCTCTCACTCGGAGGCTTAGCTGCAGTCCGGTACTCGCCTAAGTTTGTAAAATCCTACCGAGTGGTGAGCAATCCTCCCACTCGGGGGCTTAGATGCAGTCTAGTACTTTCCTAAGTTCTCCCACTCGGAGGCTTAGCAGCAGTCCAGTACTCGCCTAAGTTTGTAAAATCCTACCGAGTGGAGAGCAACCCTCCCACTCGGGGGCTTAGCTGCAGTCCAGTACTCGCCTAAGTTTGTAAAATCCTACCGAGTGGTGAGCAATCCTCCCACTCGGGGGCTTAACTGCAGTCTAGTACTCGCCTAAGTTCTCCCACTCGGAGGCTTAGCTATAGTCCAGTACTCGCCTAATTTTGTAAAATCCTACCGAGTGGTGAGCAATCCTCCCACTCGGGGGCTTAGCTGCAGTCTAGTACTTGTTGGGGAACGTAGTAATTTCAAAAAAATTCCTACGCACACGCAAGATCATGGTGATGCATAGCAACGAGAGGGGAGAGTGTTGTCTACGTACCCTCGTAGACCGGCAACGGAAGTGTTGACACAACGTAGAGGAAGTATTCGTACGTCTTCCCGATCCGACCGATCCAAGTACCGAACGTACGGCACCTCCGAGTTCTGCACACGTTCAGCTCGATGACGATCCCCGGACTCCGATCCAGCAAAGTGTCGGGGAAGAGTTCCATCAGCACGACAGCGTGGTGACGATCTTGATGTTCTACTGTCGCAGGGCTTCGCCTAAGCACCGCTACAATATTATCGAGGAGTATGGTGGAAGGGGGCACCGCACACGGCTAAGAAAATGATCACGAGGATCAACTTGTGTGTCTAGAGGTGCCCCCCTGCCCCCGTATATAAAGGAGAAAGGGGGGGGGTGCGGCCGGCCCTAGGAGGAGGCGCGCAGGAGGAGTCCTACTCCTACCGGGAGTAGGACTCCCCCCTTTCCCTAGTTGGATTAGGACTTGGGGGGAAGGAAGAGAGGGGGGAAGGAAAGGGGGGGTGCCGCCCCCCTCCTTGTCCAATTCGGACTTGGGGGAGGGGCGCGCGGCTGCCCCTAGGCCTCCTCTCCTCTTCCTCCACTAGGCCCATTAAGGCCCATTAGGTTACCGGGGGGGTCCGGTAACCTCCCGGTACTCCGATAAAATGCCGTTTTCACTCGGAACACTTCCGATGTCCAAACAAAGGCTTCCAATATATCAATCTTTATGTCTCGACCATTTTGAGACTCCTCGTCATGTCCGTAATCACATCCGGGACTCCGAACGAACTTCGGTACATCAAAATATATAAACTCATAATGAAACTGTCATCGTAACGTTAAGCGTGCGGACCCTACGGGTTCGAGAACAATGTAGACATGACCGAGACATGTCTCCGGTCAATAACCAATAGCGGAACCTGGATGCTCATATTGGCTCCTACATATTCTACGAAGATCTTTATCGGTCAGACCGCATAACAACATACGTTGTTCCCTTTGTCATCGGTATGTTACTTGCCCGAGATTCGATCGTCGGTATCTCAATACCTAGTTCAATCTCGTTACCGGCAAGTCTCTTTACTCGTTTCGTAATACATCATCTCGCAACTAACTCATTAGTTGCAATGCTTGCAAGGCTTATGTGATGTGCATTACCGAGAGGGCCCAGAGATACCTCTCCGACAATCGGAGTGACAAATCCTAATCTCGAAATACGCCAACCCAACATGTACCTTTGGAGACACCTGAAGAGCTCCTTCATAATCACCCAGTTACGTTGTGATGTTTGGTAGCACACAAAGTGTTCCTCCAGCAAACGGGAGTTGCATAATCTCATAGTCATAGGAACATGTATAAGTCATGAAGAAAGCAATAGCAACATACTAAACTATCGGGTGCTAAGCTAGTGGAATGGGTCATGTCAATCACATCATTCTCCTAATGATGTGATCCCGTTAATCAAATGACAACACATGTCTATGGTTAGGAAACATAACCATCTTTGATTAACGAGCTAGTCAAGTAGAGGCATACTAGTGACTTTTAGTTTGTCTATGTATTCACACAAGTATTATGTTTCCGGTTAATACAATTCTAGCATGAATAATAAACATTTATCATGATATAAGGAAATAAAATAATAACTTTATTATTGCCTCTAGGGCATATTTCCTTTAGTCTCCCACTTGCACTAGAGTCAATAATCTAGATTACATAGTAATGATTCTAACACCCATGGAGCTTTGGTGCTGATCATGTTTTGCTCGTGGAAGAGGCTTAGTCAACGGGTCTGCTACATTCAGATCCGTATGTATCTTGCAAATCTCTATGTCTCCCACCTGGACTAGATCCCGGATGGAATTGAAGCGTCTTTTGATGTGCTTGGTTCTCTTGTGAAATCTGGATTCCTTTGCCAAGGCAATTGCACCAGTATTGTCACAAAAGATTTTCATTGGACCCGATGCACTAGGTATGACACATAGATCGGATATGAACTCCTTCATCCAGACTCCTTCGTTTGCTGCTTCCGAAGCAACTATGTACTCCGCTTCACATGTAGATCCCGCCACAACACTTTGTTTAGAACTGCACCAACTGATAGCTCCACCGTTTAATGTAAACACGTATCCGGTTTGCGATTTAGAATCGTCCGGATCAGTGTCAAAGCTTGCATCAACGTAACCATTTACGATGAGCTCTTTGTCACCTCCATATACGAGAAACATATCCTTAGTCATTTTCAGGTATTTCAAGATGTTCTTGACCGCTGTCCAGTGATCCACTCCTGGATTACTTTGGTACCTCCCTGCTAGACTTATAGCAAGACACACATCAGGTCTGGTACACAGCATTGCATACATGATAGAGCCTATGGCTGAAGCATAGGGAACATCTTTCATTTTCTCTCTATCTTATGCATTGGTCGGACATTTAGTCTTACTCAATTTCACACCTTGTAATACAGGCAAGAATCCTTTCTTTGCTTGATCCATTTTGAACTTTTTCAAAATTTTGTCAAGGTATGTGCTTTGTGAAAGTCCAATTAAGCGTCTTGATCTATCTCTATAGATCTTAATGCCCAATATGTAAGCAGCTTCACCGAGGTCTTTCATTGAAAAACTCTTATTCAAGTATCCCTTTATGCTATCCGGAAATTCTATATCATTTCCGATTAGTAATATGTCATCTACATATAATATCAGAAATGCTACAGAGCTCCCACTCACTTTCTTGTAAATACAGGCTTCTCCAAAAGTCTGTACAAAACCAAATGCTTTGATCACACTATCAAAGCATTTATTCCAACTCCGAGATGCTTGCACCAGTCCATAAATTGATCGCTGGAGCTTGCACACTTTGTTAGCTCCCTTTGGATCGACAAAACCTTCCGGTTGCATCATATACAACTCTTCTTCCAGAAATCTATTCAGGAATGCAGTTTTGACATCCATCTGCCAAATTTCATAATCATAAAATGCGGCAATTGCTAACATGATTCGGACAGACTTAAGCATCGCTACAGGTCAGAAGGTCTCATCGTAGTCAATCCCTTGAACTTGTCAAAAACCTTTTGCGACAAGTCGAGCTTTGTAGACAGTAACATTACTGTCAGCGTCAGTCTTCTTCTTGAAGATCCATTTATTCTCAATTGCTTGCCGATCTTTGGGCAAGTCAACCAAAGTCCACACTTTGTTCTCATACATGGATCCCATCTCAGATTTCATGGCTTCAAGCCATTTTGCGGAATCTGGGCTCATCATCGCGTCTCCATAGTTCGTAGGTTCATCATGATCTAGTAGCATGACTTCCAGAACAAGATTACCGTACCACTCTGGTGCGCATCTTACTCTGGTTGATCTACGAGGTTCAATAGTATCTTGTTCTGAAGTTTCATGATCATCATCATTAGCTTCCTCACTAATTGGTGTAGGTCTCACAGAAACTGGTTTCTGTGATGTACTACTTTCCAATAAGGGAGTAGATACAGTTACCTCATCAAGTTCTACTTTCCTCCCACTCACTTCTTTCGAGAGAAACTCCTTCTCTAGAAAGTTTCCGAATTTAGCAACAAAAGTCTTGCCTTCGGATCTGTGATAGAAGGTGTATCCAATAGTTTCCATTGGATATCCTATGAAGACACATTTCTCCGATTTGGGTTCGAGCTTATCAGGTTGAAGCTTTTTCACATAAGCATCGCAGCCCCAAACTTTCAGAAACGACAACTTTGGTTTCTTGCCAAACCACAGTTCATAAGGCGTCGTCTCAACGGATTTTGATGGTGCCCTATTTAACGTGAATGCGGCCGTCTCTAAAGCATAACCCCAAAACGATAGCGGTAAATTAGTAAGAGACATCATAGATCGCACCATATCTAATAAAGTACAATTACGACATTCGGGCACACCATTACGCTGTGGTGTTCCGGGTGGCGTGAGTTGCGAAACTATTCCGCATTGTTTCAAATGTACACCAAACTCATAACTCAAATATTCTCCTCCACGATCAGATCGTAGGAATTTTATTTTCTTGTTACGATGATTTTCAACTTCACTCTGAAATTCTTTGAACTTTTCAAATGTTTCAGACTTATGTTTCATTAAGTAGATATACCCATATCTGCTTAAGTCATCTGTGAAGGTGAGAAAATAACGATATCCGCCACGAGCCTCAATATTCATCGGACCACATACATCTGTATGTATGATTTCCAACAAATCTGTTGCTGTCTCCATAGTACCGGAGAACGGTGTTTTAGTCATCTTGCCCATGAGGCACGGTTCGCAAGTACCAAGTGATTCATAATCAAGTGGTTCAAAAGTCCATCAGTATGGAGTTTCTTCATGCGCTTTACACCGATATGACCTAAACGGCAGTGCCACAAATAAGTTGCACTATCATTATCAACTCTGCATCTTTTGGCTTCAACATTATGAATATGTGTGTTACTACTATCGAGATTTAATAAGAATAGACCACTCTTCAAGGGTGCATGACCATAAAAGATATTACTCATATAAATAGAACAACCATTATTCTCTGATTTAAATGAATAATCGTCTCGCATCAAACAAGATCCAGATATAATGTTCATGCTTAACACTGGCACCAAATAACAATTATTTAGGTTTAATACTAATCCCGAAGGTAGATGTAGAGGTAGCGTGCCGACCGCGATCACATCGAGTTTGGAACCATTTCCCACGCGCATCGTCACCTCGTCCTTAGCCAATCTTCGCTTAATCTGTAGTCCCTGTTTCGAGTTGCAGATATTAGCAACAGAACCAATATCAAATACCCAGGTGCTACTGCGAGCATTAGTAAGGTACACATCAATAACATGTATATCACATATACCTTTGTTCACCTTGCCATCCTTCTTATCCGCCAAATACTTGGGGTAGTTCCGCTTCCAGTGACCAGTCTGCTTGCAGTAGAAGCACTCAGTTTCAGGCTTAGGTCCAGATTTGGGTTTCTTTTCCTGTGCAGCAACTTGCTTGCTGTTCTTTTTGAAGTTCCCCTTCTTCTTCCCTTTGCCCTTTTTCTTGAAACTAGTGGTCTTGTTGACCATCAACACTTGATGCTCCTTTTTGATTTCTACCTCCGCAGCTTTCAGCATTGCGAAGAGCTCGGGAATTGTCTTATTCATCCCTTGCATATTATAGTTCATCACAAAGCTCTTGTAGCTAGGTGGAAGTGATTGGAGAATTCTGTCAATGACACAATCATCTGGAAGATTAACTCCCAATTGAATCAAGTGATTATTATACCCAGACATTTTGAGTATATGCTCACTGACAGAACTGTTCTCCTCCATCTTGCAGCTATAGAACTTATTGGAGACTTCATATCTCTCAATCCGGGCATTTGCTTGAAATATTAACTTCAACTCCTGGAACATCTCATATGCTCCATGACGTTCAAAACGTCGTTGAAGTCCCGATTCTAAGCCGTAAAGCATGGCACACTGAACTATCGAGTAGTCATCAGCTTTGCTCTGCCAGACGTTCATAACATCTGGTGTTGCTCCAGCAGCAGGCCTGGCACCCAGCGGTGCTTCCAGGACGTAATTCTTCTGTGCAGCAATGAGGATAATCCTCAAGTTACGGACCCAGTCCGTGTAATTGCTACCATCATCTTTCAACTTTGCTTTCTCAAGGAACGCATTAAAATTCAACGGAACAACAGCACGGGCCATCTATCTACAATCAACATATAACAAGCAAGATACTATCAGGTACTAAGTTCATGATAAATTTAAGTTCAATTAATCATATTACTTAAGAACTCCCACTTAGATAGACATCCCTCTAATCCTCTAAGTGATCACGTGATCCAAATCAACTAAACCATGTCCGATCATCACGTGAGATGGAGTAGTTTCATTGGTGAACATCACTATGTTGATCATATCTACTATATGATTCACGCTCGACCTTTCGGTCTCCGTGTTCCGAGGCCATATCTGTATATGCTTGGCTCGTCAAGTATAACCTGAGTATTCCGCGTGTGCAACTGTTTTGCACCCGTTGTATTTGAACGTAGAGCCTATCACACCCGATCATCACGTGGTGTCTCAGCACGAAGAACTTTCGCAACGGTGCATACTCAGAGAACACTTCTTGATAATTAGTGAGAGATCATCTTAAAATGCTACCGTCAATCAAAGCAAGATAAGATGCATAAAAGATAAACATCACACACAATCAATATAAGTGATATGATATGGCCATCATCATCTTGTGCTTGTGATCTCCATCTTTGAAGCACCGTCATGATCATCATCGTCACCGGCGCGACACCTTGATCACCATCGTAGCATCATTTTCGTCTCGCCAATCTTATGCTTCCACGACTATCGCTACCGCTTAGTGATAAAGTAAAGCATTACAGCGCAATTGCATTGCATACAATAAAGCGACAACCATATGGCTCCTGCCAGTTGCCGATAACTCGGTTACAAAACATGATCATCTCATACAATAAAATTTAGCATCATGTCTTGACCATATCACATCACAACATGCCCTGCAAAAACAAGTTAGACGTTCTCTACTTTCTTTGTTGCATGTTTTACGTGGCTGCTACGGGCTTAAGCAAGAACCAATCTTACCTACGCATCAAAAACCACAACAATAGTTTGTCAAGTTGGTGCTGTTTTAACCTTCGCAAGGACCGGGCGTAGCCACACTCGGTTCAACTAAAGTTGGAGAAACTGACACCCACCAGCCACCTGTGTGCAAAGCACGTCGGTAGAACCAGTCTCGCGTAAGCGTACGCGTAATGTCGGTCCGGGCCGCTTCATCCAACAATACCGCCGAACCAAAGTATGACATACTGGTAAGCAGTATGACTTATATCGCCCACAACTCACTTGTGTTCTACTCGTGCATATAACATCAACACATAAAACCTAGGCTCTGATACCACTGTTGGGGAACGTAGTAATTTCAAAAAAAATCGTACGCACACGCAAGATCATGGTGATGCATAGCAACGAGAGGGGAGAGTGTTGTCTACGTACCCTCGTAGACCGGCAACGAAAGTGTTGACACAACGTAGAGGAAGTAGTCGTACGTCTTCCCGATCCGAATGATCCAAGTACCGAACATACGGCACCTCCGAGTTCTGCACACGTTCAGCTCGATGACGTTCCCCGGACTCCGATCCAGCAAAGTGTCGGGGAAGAGTTCCGTCAGCACGACGGCGTGGTGACGATCTTGATGTTCTACTGTCGCAGGGCTTCGCCTAAGCACCGCTACAATATTATCGAGGAGTATGGTGGAAGAGGGCACCGCACACGGCTAAGAAAATGATCACGAGGATCAACTTTTGTGTCTAGAGGTGCCCCCTGCCCCGTATATAAAGGAACAAGGGGGGGGGTGCGGCCGGCCCTAGGAGGAGGCCCGCAGGAGGAGTCCTACTCCTACCGGGAGTAGGACTCCCCCCTTTCCCTAGTTGGATTAGGACTTGGGGGGAAGGAAGAGAGGGGGGAAAGGAAAGGGGGGGCGCCGCCCCCCTCCTTGTCCAATTCGGACTTGGGGGAGGGGCGCGCGGCTGCCCCTAGGCCTCCTCTCCTCTTCCTCCACTAGGCCCATTAAGGCCCATTAGGTTACCGGGGGGGTTCCGGTAACCTCCCGGTACTCCGGTAAAATGCCGTTTTCACTCGGAACACTTTCGATGTCCAAACATAGGCTTCCAATATATCAATCTTTATGTCTCGACCATTTCGAGACTCCTCGTCATGTGCGTGATCACACCCGGGACTCCGAACGAACTTCGGTACATCAAAATATATAAACTCATAATGAAACTGTCATCGTAACGTTAAGCGTGCGGACCCTACGGGTTCGAGAACAATGTAGACATGACCGAGACATGTCTCTGGTCAATAACCAATAGCGGAACCTGGATGCTCATATTGGCTCCTAGATATTCTACGAAGATCTTTATCGGTCAGACCGCATAACAACATACGTTGTTCCCTTTGTCATCGGTATGTTACTTGCCCGAGATTCGATCGTCGGTATCTCAATACCTAGTTCAATCTCATTACCGGCAAGTCTCTTTACTCGTTTCATAATACATCATCTCACAACTAACTCATTAGTTGCAATGCTTGCAAGGCTTATGTGATGTGCATTACCGAGAGGGCCCAGAGATACCTCTCCGACAATCGGAGTGACAAATCCTAATCTCGAAATACGCCAACCCAACATGTACCTTTGGAGACACCTTTAGAGCTCCTTTATAATCACCCAGTTATGTTGTGACGTTTGGTAGAACACAAAGTGTCCCTCCGGCAAATGGGAGTTGCATAATCTCATAGTCATAGGAACATGTATAAGTCATGAAGAAAGCAATAGCAACATACTAAACGATCGGGTACTAAGCTAGTGGAATGGGTCATGTCAATCACATCATTCTCCTAATGATGTGATCCCATTAATCAAATGACAACACATGTCTATGGTTAGGAAACATAACCATCTTTGATTAACGAGCTAGTCAAGTAGAGGCATACTAGTGACTTTTAGTTTGTCTATGTATTCACACAAGTATTATGTTTCCGGTTAATACAATTCTAGCATGAATAATAAACATTTATCATGATATAAGGAAATAAATAATAACTTTATTATTGCCTCTAGGGCATATTTCCTTCAGTACTCGCCTAAGTTCTCCCACTCGGAGGCTTAGCTGCAGTCCAGTACTCGCCTAAATTTAAAAAATCCTACTGAGTGGAGAGCAACCCTCCCACTCGGGGGCTTAGCTGCAGTCCAGTACTCGCCTAAGTTAAAAAAATCCTACCGAGTGGAGAGCAACCCTCCCACTCGGGGGCTTAGCCGCAGTCCAGTACTCGCCTAAGTTTAAAAAATCCTACCTAGTGGAGAGCAACCCTCCCACTCGGGGGCTTAGCTGCAGTCCAGTACTCGCCTAAGTTTAAAAAATCCTACTGAGTGGAGAGCAACCCTCCCACTCGGGGGCTTAGCTGCAGTCTAGTACTCGCCTAAGCTCTCCCACTCAGAGGCTTAGCTGCAGTCCAGTACTCGCCTAAGTTTGTAAAATCCTACCGAGTGGAGAGCAACCCTCCCACTCGGAGGTTCGGAGCTACGCCACAAGTACAACGTGCGCTCCATCCCTATCCGCAAGGACGACGAGGTGCAGGTCAACTGCAACCTTCTCCTTCGGAGCTACGCCACAAGTACAATGTGCGCTCCATCCCTATCCGCAAGGACGACGAGGTGCAGGTCGACTGCAACCTTCTCCTTCAGGACTACGCCACAAATACAATCTGCGCTCCATCCCTATCCGCAAGGACGACGAAGCGTAGGTCGGCTGGAGTCGCCACCTCAGAGCTGCATCTCCAGCGCAAAGATTATTCCGAGTGAAAAACAAAGTCCACTTGAAGGCAAAACACAAGCATGTTCGGAAATAAACCAAATTCAGATAAATCCTAAAGTTCCAAGCAACGAATCAAAAGTATTCGAGCATCAAGCCCGAAGGAGTTTAACGGTTACAGCAACCACTCGGCATTCCAAGGCAAAGTTAAAGCAGATTCAAGTCTCATAAGTTTTTTCACTCGGCAGGAGGAGGGCTGGCAGGCTCGACGAATTCGTCCAGGTCGATCCCATCCGCGATCCGAGTGGCAGCAGCGATGAAAGTCTCCATGAAGGACTAGAAGTCATGCCTTTTGGTGTTAGCGACCTTGATCACCGCCAGCTTGTCCTCACGAGCTTCCTTGCAGTGGACTCGCACCAAGGACAACGCCACGTCAGCACCACACCGGGCGGAGGACTTCTTCCATTCCCGCACTCGGTTAGGGAACTTGTTGAGTCGAGCCATCAGGGATTCCAGGTCATTTTGAAGCGTCGCCCTTGGCCAGAGAAATGTGTCGACTCGTGAGACTGCCTCCTTCAGGCGCGCGAGGTAGCTTGTGATGCTGGCGACACGAGACTCCAGTCGGAGCACGTTCATTGCAGTTTCGTCGCAAACTGGAGAAGCGATAGGGTCTAGACCCGTCCAGACCTTTCTAGTTTCCTCGTCAAAGTCTTGGCAGAATTCTGCAGCCAAAAATTAGTGAGTCGACCGGATAGGATCCGTTCGCAAGCATCAACACAGTCGATTTAAAAGAAATACCTTCCAGCATAAGATAAAGCTTCTTGGCGAGAGTTCTCAGATAAGCCTCCGTGTCATTCCTCTTGTGGACTGCAGACTCCAGTTTTTCGTTCAAGGTAATTTTGTCCTTCTTCAGATGAATCACCTCTCGGTTAGACTCGTTGAAACAGGACTTCAGCTTGGTCACCTCCCCTTCCAGTGCTTCGACTGAAGCCAACTTCTGGTCTGCGAGGGCAGTTTTATCTTGGGCTTCCTTCTGTGCAGCGGCGAGGTTCGAGTCCTTCTTCTCCAGAGCCAACTTCATTTTCTCTGCAAAAGAAGCAATCGGATCAGACAAGAGCTCGAAGAAATGTTTTAAAAAGGCAGTCGACAGGCAGTTACCTTCCATACCAGCAGCTTCTTCTTGAGCTTTCTTCAGATTCTGCTGGGCCAACTCCAAGTCAAGGTTGAGTTGCCTCTACTTCTCCTCAAGTTCAGTAAACTTAGAAATGAGAGTACAAGACTTCTGTAGAAGACAAAAGACGTGTCAATCGACAAGATCAAAGGTTGTTCACTTCCGAGTGGATAAAACTTAAAGAAGTTTGCTTAGACCCCAGCCGACTGCACACAGTCGACTGCGGTCTCGGGGGCTACACCCAGCGGGTGCACTTGGCATGCCCCCGCTGATTAAGACCCAACTCGACCGGTCCGCCCGGGTCAAGTCAAAAAAAACTATTCAGACCCCGGCCGACTGCCAGCAGTCGACTGCGGTCTCGGGGACTACACCCAGTGGGTGCACTTGACGTGCCCCCACTGGTTCAGATCCCATTCGACCGGTCCGCCCGGGTCGAGTGGAAGAACACAGAAGAAAAAGAACTCAGACCCAGTCGACTGCCAGCAGTCAACTGCGGTCTCGGGGACTACATCCAGTGGGTGCACTTAGCGTGCCCCCACCGGTTCAGATCCTACTCGCCCAGACCGAGTGGAAGAACACAAATACCAAATACAACAAAACACCTAGTGGGTGTACAGATTCGATGCAAACAACAGGAGATTGTATGGAAGAAAATATTTCAGATAGCATATCCTGACAGAACAAGGTCAGCCAAAAAGTCTACTTACCTGGACATTGGCCCGGAGAGCAGCGCTGGCGTCATAAGCAGCCTGGCTATTCTCATGCACCGTCTTCATCCGCTCCATCATCACGTTAGCCTGACAGATGGCTTCCGCAGCCGCTTCCGACTGGTTGTCCGGAACGGGGTAGCTAGTGAAAAAGAGAGCAGACGACCCAAGTGTGGCAGTTTGGAGCTCCGTGGCGTGGAGTTGGACGACTGAAGGAATCACCGGTGCAGTCGACGGTGCGGGGTGCTCACTCGACAAGGGTGCAGTGAAGGTTACAGAGGCCCTGCCCGCGTCTTCAGATTGACGGACGGGTGTTGTTGTTGTTGGCCCTTGCTGAGACATCTTGCCAGCTGCTACCTTTTTGCTCTTCCTGGGCTTAAGAGCCACATCTTCATCGTCATCTGGAAGATCGATGACGTTGGGTGGAGCTGCAAGACAGATCAGTCGACCCCAAGTGAACCACTAGAATGCAATCAACCAAGTAATCAAGAACAAGATCATAAGAGTTTCTACCTGGGTTGGAGGTAACCAGGTCTTCCATCTCCTCGTCTCGATACTGGAGGGAAGAGGTTCCTGATGTAGCAGCACTGCAAGTGTCCATACTCAGTCGGTTACGTTCTGTTGCTCAAGTCGACGAAGAGAACAAGTCAGTTGATTACCCGGAGATGGTAGGGATGGTCACTTTGATCCTGGGCAAAGCCTTGGGCAGTTTGGAGGAGGTGGCCTTTGGTGCTTTTGGAGCTGGAGGCGGCACAACCTTGGGCTGCTTTGGGGCCTTCTCAATCGGCGCTGGAGAAGACGTCCGGGGGCGCTTCGAAGACTGCCCAGTCAGCGCGGTCGCCAGGTCTGGGGTGCTCGCCGGGTCGTGTGCGTGCTTGGATCTCCTCTCTCTGCGAGGAGGCGAGTCGACTTCCTCGTCATCGCTCGAGTCGTCGCTCTCCTCGTCCTCCTCTGCATCCGAGTGCCACTTGCCCTCTCGCCCCCGCTCGCTCCCTCCTCGACGTCTTGCTCCTGCACTCCGTTGGGCATCAAGTACATGTCAATCAGAGCCTGAAAGAACAACGAGCAAAAGGAGTACAGTCGACCATCAACAAGGTGTCACATAGTGAATCGGAAAGATATTTGGTAAAACAGAATCATACATGCTCCGGCTGGCGCGAGTGGTCGAATGGAATCACCCTCCTAGATCCCCGGGGGTTGTCTTTGTTGCTGGTGATTCCCATCAGCCACTTCTCCAAGATGTCCTCACTGACGTCCTCCGGGTGGATCCGAGTGGAGTCCTCAAGTCCAGAGTACATCCACATCGAATGATCACAGGCCTGGAGCGGTTTGATGCGTCGACCGAGAAAGACCTCCAACAGGTCCATCCCAGTCACCCCATCGCGGACGAGGTGGACGACCCGCTCGACCAGCACCTTGACCTGCGCCTTCTCTTCGGGAACCACCTTCAAGGAGGAGGGCTTCTCCACTCGAGCCAGGGAAAAGGGAGGAATTCCAGTCGACTGACCCGGGGTCGACTGATCCTTGCAGTAAAACCAAGTCGACTGCCAGCCGAGGACCGAGTCGGGAAGGATCATCGCCGAGAAGGTGCTCTTGTTCCTCATCTGGATCCCCAGGCCCCCACACATCTGGATCACGTGCGTCCTCTCATCACTCGAATTGGCCTTTTTGACCGATTGGGAGCGACAGGTGAAGATATGTTTGAAGAGGCCCCAGTGCGGTCGACAGCCCAAGAAATTTTCACACATTGACACAAAAGCAGCCAGATAGACTATGGTGTTTGGAGTGAAGTGGTGGAGCTGAGACCCAAAGAAGTTCAAAAAGCCCCAAAAGAAAGGATGGGGAGGCAGAGAAAATCCGCGATCAACGTGGGTGGCGAGGAGAACGCACTCACCCTCCCTTGGCTGCGGCTCCGTCTCGTTCCCCGGGAGCTGCGCCGATTTGTGGGGGATCAGTCCCCCCTCCACCAGGTCGTCGAGGTCGTCCTGGCTGATCGTCGAGCGGATCCAGTCGCCCTGGATCCAGCCCGGCGGCAGGCTGGATCTTGATGAGGATCCGCCCCGGCTGGTCCGCTTGCCCTTCGCCTTCGTGGTCGCCTTCTTCGCGTGCTCCAGTGCCACCGTCTTCTCTTTTCCCATGGCGGCAGATCGAGTTCGAGCGAGGGTTCGGCGACGAGAGCAGAAGCGAGCGTGGCGGAGAGGTCGAAGGAAGAAGAAAAGAGAATGGGAGCGCATGGTGGAGAGACCCGGTCCGGTGCCTTTTATAAGGTCATTCCCCGAGTGACTGACTGGTAGGCCCAAACGATCTAAACAAATCCCGCAACAGTCGCGCGCGCAGTACGTGGCGAAAAAGGTGGCGCGGGGATCGAGGAGACCTTCCTAACCCATCCCGATTACCACGGCCTCGCCCGTCTGGCACGCTTCCTGAAATTCGAATCCCGCGAAATCCGCGGAGAGCAGAGCAACTGGTCAGACCGAAAACATCCTCCACATTATCATTCGGAATTCTACCATGAAGGTTCACTCGACAAAAACTAAGAATGGACCAAGGCGACTGAAGAAGAAATTGATGTTGTCTCCTCGGTTCATTGTTCCAGAACAAGTTATACTCATAGCACAAAGAATGAGTCGGAAGTGTTCCCAACTCCTTCCTCACTCAAACCCTGATCCATTCGGGGGCTAATGATGAAGCTATGTACCTAGGGTAGGGTCATGGATTTGTCCAAGATACCCTCCACAAGGACATCTCTAAAGGAACCAGAAGCGGTCGAAGCAAAATCATCATCCACTCGACCGTGAAGCTATGTTCCACTTGACAGTATAGAAGACTCTCGACTATGTGAACAACCACTCGACGATACAAGAAACCACTCGGAGTGTAGAAGGCCTAACGTCACTCAGGATGACAACGGCCGGTCATTCACTCTGTAACCTTAAAGATCATTTATATCTCTTTATTACTAGCGTTACCAGTAATGCCCTGCCTTAATGTACATTGAACCCTTTGTAACGTGGGCTGGCTGGGGTCCTGGCGCACTCTATATAAGCCACCCCCTCCTCCGGGACAAGGGTTCGCACCCTTTGTAATTCACACGCATATATCCAGTCGACCGCCTCCGGGCTCCGAGACGTAGGGCTGTTACTTCCTCCGAGAAGGGCCTGAACTCGTAAAACTCGCGTGTACAACTCCTCCATATCTAGGATCTTGCCTCTACATTCCTACCCCCCTATTCTACTGTCAGGCTTAGAACCACGACAGGCGCCCCCCTCTCCTAGTCCAATTCAGACCAGAGGGGGAGGGGCGCGTGGCCTGCCCTAGGCCAGCCCCCCCTCTCTCTCCACTAAGGCCCATAAGGGCCATTATTTCTCCGAGGGGGGGGGGTTCATCAACCCTCCGGCACTCGGGTTTTCTCCGAAATCACCCGGAATACTTCTGGCATCCGAATATAGTCGTCCAATATAATGATCTTTACGTCTCGATCATTTTGGCACTCCTCGTCATGACCGTGATCATATCCGGGACTCCAAACTACCTTCAGTACATCAAAACACAAAAAACTCATAATACCGATCGTCACCGAACTTTAAGTGTGCGGACCCTACGGGTTCGAGAACTATGCAGACATGACCGAGACACGTCTTCGGTCAATAACCAATAGCGGAACCTGGATGTTAATATTGGCTCCCACATATTCTATGAAGATCTTTATCGGTCAAACCGCATAACAGCATAAGTTGTTCCCTTTGTCATCGGTATGTTACTTGCCCGAGATTCGATCGTCGGTATCTCAATACCTAGTTCAATCTCGTTACTGGCAAGTCTCTTTACTCGTTCTGTAATGCATCATCCTGCAACTAACTCATTAGTTACAATGCTCGCAAGGCTTATAGTGATGTGCATTACCGAGTGGGCCCGGAGATACCTCTCCGACAATCGGAGTAACAAATCCTAATCTTGATCTATGCCAACTCAACAAGTACCATCGGAGACACCTGTAGAGCACCTTTATAATCACCCAGTTACGTTGTGACGTTTGGTAGCACACAAAGTGTTCCTCCGCTAATCGGGAGTTACACAATCTCATAGTCATAGGAACATGTATAAGTCATGAAGAAAGCAATAGCAGTAAACTAAAATGATCAAGTGCTAAGCTGACGAAATGAGCCAAGTCAATCACATCATTCTCCTAATGATGTGATACCGTTTATCAAATGACAACTCATGTATATGGTTAGGAAACATAACCATCTTTGATCAACGAGCTAGTCAAGTAAAGGCATACTAGTGACACTCTGTTTGTCTATGTATTCACACATGTATCATGTTTCTGGTTAATACAATTCTAGCATGAATAATAAACATTTATCATGATATAAGGAAATAAATAATAATTTTATTATTGCCTCTAGGGCATACTTCCTTCACTCTCCCACTTGCACTAGAATCAATAATCTAGATTACATTTTAATGATTCTAAAACCCATGGAGTATTAGTGCTGATCATATTTTGCTCATGAGAGAGGCTTAGTCAACAGGTCTAGAACATTCAGACCCGTATATATCTTGAAAATCTCTATGTCTCCCACCTGGACTTGATCGCGGATGGAATTGAAGCGTCTCTTGATGTGCTTGGTTCTCTTGTGAAATCTGGATTCTTTGCCAAGGCAATTGCACCAGTATTGTCACAAAAGATTTTCGTTGGACCCGATGCACTAGGTATGACACCTAGATCGGATATGAACTCCTTCATTTTCTGCTTTCGAAGCAGCAATGTACTCCACTTCACATGTAGATCCTGTCACGACGCTTTGTTTAGAACTGCTCCAACTGACAGCTCCACCGTTCAATATAAACACGTATCCGGTTTGCGATTTAGAATCGTCCGGATCAGTGTCAAAGCTTGCATCAACGTAACCATTTACGATGAGCTCTTTGTCACCTCCATAAAACGAGAAACACATCCTTAGTCCTTTTCAGGTATTTTAGGATGTTCTTAACCGCTGTCCAGTGATCCACTCCTGGATTACTTTGGTACCTCCCTGCTAAACTAATAGCAAGACACACATCAGGTCTGGTACACAGCATTGCATACATGATAGAGCCTATGGCTGAAGCATAGGGAACATCTTTCATTTTCTCTCTATCTTCTGCAGTGGTCGGGCATTGAGTCTTACTCAACTTCACACCTTGTAACACATGCAAGAATCCTTTCTTTGCCTGATCCATTTTGAACTTCTTCAAAACTTTGTCAATGTATCTGCTTTGTGAAAGTCCAATTAAGCATCTTGATCTATCTCTATAGATCTTGATGCCGAATATGTAAGCAGCTTCACCGAGGTCTTTCATTGAAAAACTCTTATTCAAGTATCCTTTTATGCTATCCAGAAATTCTATATCATTTCCAATCAACAATATGTCATCCACATATAATATTAGAAATGCTACAGAGCTCCCACTCACTTTCTTGTAAATACAGGCTTCTCCAAAAGTCTGTATAAAACCATATGCTTTGATCACACTATCAAAACGTTTATTCCAACTCCGAAAGGCTTGCACCAGTCCATAAATGGATCGCTGGAGCTTGCACACTTTGTTAGCACCCTTTGGATCGATAAAACCTTCAGGTTGCATCATATACAACTCTTCTTCTAGAAATCCATTCAGGAATGCAGTCTTTACATCCATTTGCCAAATTTCATAATCATAAAATGCGGCAATAGCTAACATGATTCAGACAGACTTAAGCATCGCTACGGGTGAGAAGGTCTCATCGTAGTCAACTCCTTGAACTTGTCGAAAACCTTTCGCAACAAGTCAAGCTTTGTAGACAGTAACATTACCATCAGCGTCTGTCTTCTTTTTGAAGATCCATTTATTCTCGATGGCTTGCCGATCATCGGGCAAGTCAACCAAAGCCCACACTTTGTTCTCATACATGGATCCCATCTCAGATTTCATAGCCTGAAGCCATTTTGCGGAATCTGGGCTCATCATTGCTTCCTCATAGTTTGTAGGTTCGTCATGGTCTAGTAACATGACCTCCAGAACAGGATTACCGTACCACTCTAGTGCGGATCTTACTCTGGTTGACCTACGAGGTTCGGTAGTAACTTGATCTGAAGTTTCATGATCATCATCATTAGCTTCCTCACTAATTGGTGTAGGTGTCACAGAAACCGGTTTCTGTGATGAACTACTTTCCAATAAGGGAGCAGGTATAATTACCTCATCAAGTTCTACTTTCCTCCCACTCACTTCTTTCGAGAGAAACTCCTTCTCTAGAAAGGATCCATTCTTAGCAACAAAAGTCTTGCCTTCGGATCTGTGATAGAAGGTGTACCCAACTGTCTCTTTTGGGTATCCTATGAAGACACATTTCTCCGATTTGGGTTCGAGCTTATCAGGTTGAAGCTTTTTCACATAAGCATCGCAGCCCCAAACTTTAAGAAACGCCAACTTTGGTTTCTTGCCAAACCACAGTTCATAAGGAGTCGTCTCAACGGATTTAGATGGTGCCCTATTTAACGTGAATGCAGCCATCTCTAAAGCATAACCCCAAAACGATAGCGGTAAATCAGTAAGAGACATCATAGATCGCACCATATCTAATAAAGTACAATTACGACATTCGGACACACTATTACATTGTGGTGTTCCAGGTGGCGTTAGTTGCGAGACTATTCCGCATTGTTTCAAATGAAGACCAAACTCATAACTCAAATATTCTCCTCCACGATCAGATCGTAGAAACTTTATTTTCTTGTTACGATGATTTTCCACTTCACTCTAAAATTCTTTGAACTTTTCAAATGTTTCAGACTTATGTTTCATCAAGTAGATATACCCATATCTGCTCAAATCATTTGTGAAGGTGAGAAAATAACGATACCTGCCGCAAGCCTCAATATTCATCGGACCACATACATCAGTATGTATGATTTCCAACAAATCTGTTGCTCGCTCCATAGTTCCGGAGAACGGCGTTTTAGTCATCTTGCCCATGAGGCACGGTTCGTAAGTACCAAGTGATTCATAATCAAGTGATTCCAAAAGTCCATCAGAATGGAGTTTCTTCATGCGCTTTATACCAATATAACCTAAACAGCAGTGTCACAAATAAGTTGCACTATCATTATCAACTCTGCATCTTTTAGCTTCAATACTATGAATATGTGTATCTCCACTATCGAGATTCAAAAAGAATAGACCACTCTTTAAGGGTGCATGACCATAAAAGATATTACTCATATAAATAGAACAACCATTATTCTTTGATTTAAATGAATAACCGTCTCGCATCAAACAAGATCCAGATATAATGTTCATGCTCAATGCTGGCACCAAATAACAATTATTCAGGTCTAATACTAATCCCGAAGGTAGATGTAGAGGTAGCGTGCCGACTGCGATCACATCGACTTTGGAACCATTTCCCATGCGCATCGTCACCTCGTCCTTTGCCAATCTTTGCTTAATCCGTAGTCCCTGTTTCGAGTTGCAAATATTAGCAACAGAACCAGTATCAAATACCCAGACACCAGGCCCGAGCGCAGGGGTGTGCGGCTGGTGCGGCCGCACATGGCCTCCAAGTAGGAGGGGCCCCATTTTAGGCCTAGTTTAGCTAGCAGGCTGGTTAATTAGGGTCGCAAGCGCGTACCTCTGGGTAATTGATCGCTAATTAGATGGCCTGGAGAATACCGATCATTCGCATGTGAGTTGTTGGAATCCCGATCTAGCGCTAACCCTAACGGCGCAGCGTCAGACCGGCAGCGGCAGGCCGGCAACGCAGCAGAGGACCGGTAGCGGCAAGGCCTGCAATGCAAGGAGGCACCACAGAAGTCTGGTGCTGCAACATCCAGCGGTAACTAGGGCAAGCACACGGCCGTGTTCCGGCGACGCACTAAATCAACTAATCAAGGGAACTCCATGGACAGGTGCTAGCTCTTTGTCACTTTAATTTTTCAATCAACATAATATTGGCTATTGCGTCTTCTTTCCACATGATCGCCGATCGATCTCGCCTCTAGGCTGCTCGCTTCTCCTTCAATTCCTCGCAGCTATCCCGGGGCCGTTCAACCAGACAAGTTCGACGTCCATCTCTCGGATCCCAAATGAGTTCTACGATTTGCCTAGCAAGCAATTCTACCAATAGTTTGTTCCTAACTGTTTGATATGCATCAATTTGTCTAGACGTCTGATGTTTCAGGATCCAAGCCATGTCCACTACAAAATCTACCTAGAGAATATTAATCTGATTAACAAAAACGCAAGGAAAATGACAGATTGATGATTTAACTCAATCTCATAAGCAACTAGAAATAAACTAACTTTTTTCCCATGGAGATATGCCTCATTTGATAGTTTGGCACAGGGCCCCGGATTTTGACGGCCCGGCCCTGCCAGACACTACTGCGAGAATTAGTAAGGTACACATCAAAAACATGTATATCACATATACCTTTGTTCACCTTGCCATCCTTCTTATCCGCCAAATACTTGGGGCAGTTCCGCTTCCAATGACCATTCTGTTTGTAGTAGAAGCACTCAGTCTCAGGCTTAGGTCCAGACTTGGGTTTCTTCTCTTGAGCAACAACTTGTTTGCTGTTCTTCTTGAAGTTCCCTTTCTTCTTCCCTTTACCCTTTTTCTTAAAACTACTGGTCTTGTTAACCATCAACACTTGATGCTCCTTCTTGATTTCTACCTCCGCAACCTTTAGCATTGCCAAGAGCTCGAGAATTGTTTTATTCATCCCTTGCATGTTATAGTTCATCATGAAGCTCTTGTAGCTTGGTGGTAGTGATTGAAGAACTCTGTCAATGACACTATCAACAGGAAGATTAACTCCCAGTTGAGTCAAGTGGTTATGGTACCCAGACATTCTGAGTATATGTTCACTCCAGAACTATTCTCCTCCATCTTGCAGCTATAGAACTTATTAGAGACTTCATATCTCTCAATCCGGGCATTTGCTTGAAATATTAACTTCAACTCCTGGAACATCTCATATGCTCCATGACTTTCAAAACGTCGTTGAAGTTCCGGTTCTAAGCCGTAAAGCATGGCACACTGAACTATCGAGTAGTCATCAACTTTGCTCTGTTAGACGTTCATAACATCTGGTGTTGCTCCTGCCCCATGTTTGGCACTTAGCGGTGCTTCCAGGACGTAATTCTTCTGTGCAACAATGAGGATAATCCTCAAGTTACGGACCCAGTCCGTGTAATTGCTACCATCATCTTTCAACTTTGCTTTCTTAAGGAACACATTAAAATTCAACGGAACAACAACACGGGCCATCTATCTACAACAACATAGACATGCAAAATACTATCAGGTACTAAGTTCATGATAAATTAAGGTTCAATTAATCAAATTATTAAAGAACTCCCACTTAGATAGACATCCCTCTAATCATCTAAGTGATCACGTGATCCATATCAACTAAACCATGTTCGATCATCACGTGAGATGGAGTAGTTTTCAATGGTGAACATCAATATGTTGATCATATCTTCTATATGATTCACGCTCGACCTTTCGGTCTCCAGTGTTCCGAGGCCATATCTTCATATGCTAGGCTCGTCAAGTTTAACCCGAGTATTCTGCATGTGCAAAACTGGCTTGCACCCGTTGTATGTGAACGTAGAGCTTATCACACCCGATCATCACGTGGTGTCTCGGCACGACGAACTTTCGCAACGGTGCATACTCAGGGAGAACACTTGTACCTTGAAATTTAGTGAGAGATCATCTTATAATGCTACCGTCGATGTAAGCAAAATAAGATGCATAAAGGATAAACATCACATGCAATCAATATAAGTGATATGATATGGCCATCATCATCTTGTGTTGTGATCTCCATCTCCGAAGCACCGTCATGATCACCATCGTCACCGGCGCGACACCTTGATCTCCATCGTAGCATCGTTGTCGTCTCACCAACTATTGCTTCTACGACTATCGCTACCACTTAGTGATAAAGTAAAGCAATTACAGGGCGATTGCATTGCATACAATAAAGCGACAACCATATGGCTCCTGCCAGTTGTCGATAACTCGGTTACAAAACATGATCATCACATATAACAAAATATAGCATCATGTATTGACCATATCACATCACAACATGCCCTGCTAAAACAAGTTAGACGTCCTCTACTTTGTTGTTGCAAGTTTTACGTGGCTGCTATGTGCTGAGCAAGAACCGTTCTTACCTACGCATCAAAACCACAACGATAGTTTGTCAAGTTAGTGCCGTTTTAACCTTCTCAAGGACCGGGCGTAGCCACACTCGGTTCAACTAAAGTTGAAGAAACTGACACCCGCCAGCCACCTATGTGCAAAGCACGTCGGTAGAACCAGTCTCGCGTAAACGTACGCGTAATGTCCGTCCGGGCCGCTTCATCCAACAATACCGCCGAACCAAAGTATGACATGCTGGTAAGAAGTATGACTTGTATCGCCCACAACTCATTTGTGTTCTACTCGTGCATATTACGCATAAACCCAGGCTCGGATGCTATTGTTGGGGAACGTAGTAATTTCAAAAAAATTCTACGCACACGCAAGATCATGGTGATGCATAGCAACGAGAGGGAAGAGTATCGTCCACGTACCCTCGTAGACCGTAAGCGAAAGCGTTATGAGAACGCGGTTGATTTAGTCGAACGTCTTCACGATCCGACCGATCCAAGTACCGAACGCACGACACCTCTGAGTTCAGCACACGTTCAGCTCGATGATGTCCCATGAACTCTGATCCAGCAGAGCTTCACGGGAGAGTTCCGTCAGCATGACGACGTGTTGGCGGTGATGATGTTGCTACCAATGCAGGGCTTCGCCTAAGCACTGCTACGATATGATCAAGGTGGATTATGGTGGAGGGGGGCACTGCACACGGGTGAGGGATCAACGATCAACTTGTGTGTCTAGAGGTGCCCCCTGCCCCCGTATATAAAGGAGCAAGGGGGGAGGCCGGCCGACCCTCTATGGCGCGCCAGGAGGAGGAGTCCTCCTCCTAGTAGGAGCAGGACTCCCCTCTTTCCTACTCCTACTAGGAGGGGGAAAGGAAGGGGGAGATGGAGAAGGAAAGGGGGCGCCCCCCCCTCTTCTAGTCCAATTCAGACCAGAGGGGGAGGGGCGCGCGGCCTGCCCTAGGCCAGCTCTCTCTCTCTCTCCACTAAGGCCCATAAGGCCCATTATTTCTCCGGGGAGGGGGGGTCGGTAACCCTCCGGCACTCCGGTTTTCTCCGAAATCACCCAGAATACTTCCGGTGTCTGAATATAGTCGTCCAATATATTGATCTTTACGTCTCGACCATTTCGAGACTCCTCGTCATGTCCGTGATCATATCCGGGACTCCG
>NC_053024.1:92033178-92076693 GCF_003073215.2 Triticum urartu
CTCGATGCAAATATGTATGCAATGTACAACACATGTGAACACTCAGACGCACCACTTAAAGCGATGGAGTGCTTTCACGACGAGATAAGTGCCCCTGCCGGGGCATTGCTGACCAGTTGCTCCCCTCGTGTGGTATAGTTTTTAATCCTAAGAAGCAATTATTTGATCGGACGTCTGTGTGTGTCGCGAGCGCTCTGCACATAGCTAGCAGTCTGACCCCTATCGTTCCTATTTAGCGCTTATGCGCTAGTTCCTATTGTTTTTGCAATTAGCGCGCACCTGCTCGGCCTTGGACTCGGCCCATTTAAGCTTCTTCCTATTTTCTCATTCTCACCATACGTTTACATAGTTCTTTTGTTTTTTCCATCAGTCTCGAGAACCATCAACAGGAGGTTTCACCTTTTTTTTGTGGTTTTTTCCCTGGTTATTCGTAGGATGGGTTTTTCTTTTTAGTTATTCCTTCCCTTTTCTTTTAAAATCGTATTCTTTTTTCAGATTCGAAACCTTTTTCCAAATACATGAATTTCTTTCAAAGTTCGCAAACTGCTTTTAAAACCCACGAATTTGTTCAAAGTCATGATTTTTCAAATTATTGATCTTTTTTCAAATTTATGTTTTTTTCAAGCTCGTGAAGTTTTTGTTCCAAAGTCATGAACTTGTTCCAAATTCACAAACTCTGTTCGACTCTGCAAACTTTTTTATAACCCAATAACTTTTTTTTTTCAAATTCATGATTTTTTTTAAAATTCATAAATCTGAAAGCTTTGACCGCTTGGTAGCTGCCAAACTAGCGAGTGGTCAAAGCTAATGGGCCGCTCGTGCAGAGATCGCGCGAGCGCAAACGGTTGGAGCGCGGAGCGCCTGAAGCGCTGTATAGGCGCATCCGTCTGACCCCGCGGCCTCTCCCCGCCCATTCCTCAGTTTGGCGGGCTTTCTCCCGCCCATCGAACCGCCCACCACGCCAGAAGTCCCCCCCTCGGTTGTCTCAAAAAAAAAAAGTCCCCCCCTCGGGAAAAAAGGGGAAAAACCCCACACCAGAAGTCTGACCCCCAGAAAATCCCCAAATCTTCGCCGTCTCAGCTTCCGAATCGCCGGCGAGGAGGAAGGGGCGGCGATGGCGGGGACCATCTCCCGCATCCGGCTGGAGAATTTCATGTGCCACTCCAGCTTGCACATCGAGCTCGGCGAGCACGTCAACTTCATCACCGGGCAGAACGGCAGTACGCTTCCACCCAAACCCTAGCCCCCCTCCCCCCATTCCCCAATCCCCCTCTCACCAATGCGCCTTTTCTTCTTCGTGCCGGCGCAGGCGGGAAGAGCGCGATCTTGACGGCTCTGTGTATCGCCTTCGGCTGCCGCGCCAAGAACACGCAGCGGGCCGCTACGATTAAAGATTTCATCAAGACTGGCTGCAGGTAGCGTTCGCCTTCTGTACCCACTACTATCTTTTATTTTGTCATCTAAATCACTAATAATCGGTGAGTCACTATCGGGAAAAAATTAGATTTTATCGCGAGGATAGTTGTTGGTTGGGAATAGCTGCTGTGTGGTGCAGATTGTTATGATGGTTGCTGTATTTCTGTAGATGGGTTTCTGGATACGGTTTTTGCACACCATTTAGGAATATTAAAGGTTACACAATCTCTTCGGTTGGGCCTAATCCCTGTTGATCCTAACAAGTTGGCGAGGTGTCGGGACCGTGATTACAGCGAAAGCAGTGCTATGCTGCTAGCACTTGGGCCAATTTTTATTATATGAAAACATTTATTAAACATTTGAACAGCATGCGTTGCAGTAACACACACCAACAGTTACCTATCTGAGCCTTGTCCATACCCTTTGCTGTTGCACATGACACTAGTCACTAACATTCTTCAAAGCTGTATTACCTGAAAATCTGCTGCAGTCATTTTTAGGAAATGTTGCAGCTGTATGGTTCAGAGAAAAGAATAGAGATCACATGATTTATCAAAAAACTTATACACTGGTCTGGTTTTATTGTATTAATTGATGTATTTTTCAAACAGGGTACCAACTGTCGCACATCACACTGTTAATATTAATATTACTCCCTCTGATACATATTACTTGTCGCTCAAACAGATGTATCTAGCACTGAAATACATGTAGATACATCCGTCTGAGCGGAAAGTAATATGGTTTGGAGGGAGTAATAGAGTAAATTGCACTTTGCACCAGGCAGGTTGCCACTTCTTTCACTTTGCAGCAGGTCAGACGGAAGTTCTAACTGTGCACCAGATATAACACGATAATATTGTACTTTGCACTAGGTCGGTAGGTCCCATACAAACACTTGTTTGAAAAGATCCATAAAAAATTATACATGTTATGGTGTGAAATATATGCCTATAGTTCTACTTAGAAAGACATCATTTCGGTTGAAAATTCATACATGTTCGGGTAATCCAGACATCATTGTTTTTTCATGGGTCATACAGTATTTTTCTAACAATGATCTGTAGGCATGTATTTTGTTCTATAATAAACATGTAGCATAATAACTTAGTTTAGCTTGAAGATTTTTCTGTAAAAATTCAACAGAGGCTGCCTATTAAAAGCAGACAGTCTCTGGGGTTAGATCTTTGCAAATTGGTGAAATAGCGGCTGAACCTGCTGGTTCACCGACTGCCCTTGGCTGAATAAAATAATGTTAATCATTCCAAATGGTCAACCACCAGTTGGGCGATTGAACATTAAATCAGAAGGTTGTCAGGGTGCCCTGCTTTAGTAGCTATGGTCCTGCGTATGATTGAGGAATTGATGACTGCATCAATCATGATACAATATTTCTACCGTACAATCTGTGGTGAACGGTTTTGCATTTATCCTCTGACTGTTCTATCTCTCTTTCGTGTGATTGATTTTAATATAGTTTATTTTGTTAAATTTAAATCACAGTTATGCCGCAATTGCTGTTGACATCAACAACCAAGGGGAAGACTCGTTCAAGCCTGATTTATACGGAAACTTAATTAAACTGGAACGCAGGATTACTGAGTCATCGAGTTCTACGATTTTAAAGGATCAACATGGTACTCATACTTGATCCATCCTCCTCCCAGTTGTTGGTTGTGCCTGTCTATTATAAACACTTCACGTGTAAAGTTGTTTAGATTCTGTTTTAGCTGTCAAATTTAGTACTTTAGGTTTCAGTTCTCACTTTGCTAACTTGTGTATTATTTTAATGGGAATCATATTTTTTCTGTGACCTTACCAGAGTTCTCAGTTTTTATTTGTATTTTTCTATTCAAAGCTGACACATTTCTGAACTTATGATTGTTGCATTTCTCCATTCTTGTGTGTTGACTGCATATCTTTATTCTGTTTAGTGGTTATCTTAAGTTTTAATTAAACTATCACATCTTTCCTATCCTTAGTTGTCTCAACTTTCCATGTTCGCAAACGACACACGTGTTGCTTGTGCTTGACTTCTTACTGTACATGTTTGCATGGCTGCAGAAAGTGTGCCTTTTCACTTATAATTAGACTTCTTACTGTACATGTTTAGTGGTTATCTCGAGGTATTTACATGCTGCATCCATTTCCATACATTGTTAAATGCTACTACTCTGTTTATAAATGTATAAGACATTTGGCAGTTTAAATGGAACTGCCAAAACGTCTTATATTTAGGAACAGAGGGAGTAGTTAGGCATGAAAATAAACACTGGTAGCACTTAATTTCATTCTTTCCAGAAAAAAAACACTTATTCTTAGTTGAGCTTACCTACAGATGGTGCTATCACAAAAGACTTCTGCATGGTCCAAATTGCATCACACACATCTGATTGCTGTTAGATCAGAGTCCTTGCTTAAATTGAAAGTGACAGTAAATTCTGAACTGGTTAAATAGATGGTCGCTGTGAATTTACCAAATTGATCAAGTGGATGATTGCTATAAATTTACTAAAACCAAGTTGTACTAAAGGTACGACAAGTAATATGGGTCGGAGAGTATATTAATTAATTAACTACAGTAGCTATTCTTGTATTTTTATTTACTAACTGCACAATATTTTTACCATGCTATACTATACTGCGCCTATTGTGATCATATGTGCTGGAACAGGTAGGAAGGTGGCAAATCGCAAAGATGATCTTAATGAGATAATCGAACATTTTAATGTAAGTTGCTTGTTTGCTGATGAATACTAATTTTTATGTAGTGGTTTCACTCATCCAGTTGTTTGTTTTACTGTTTTCTTTCTGTATTGGGTCAGTTATGAAAAAAAAGTGTAGAAACTGGCGGACCCTTCATCTACGTGTCCTCGATGCACCTTTGCATGTCTTTATATAGATAAATAAATGTATGTAAGGATAAGATATATTAAAACAACTGCAAGAAGACACCATACTCTCTTCCTCTCTGGTTTTCTCTCTCGCTCCGCCGCGATTGCGCTATATTGGTCAGCTTCACAATCACATATCCACCACCCACTTCCTGTCTACTCGCTCTCCTTGTTTTCTCTCTACTCAAGACATGCATGAAGAAATTTCATTGGGATGCGCACATACATGCTAATTGTTCTGTTTTTGTCTTATCACTGTAAGGCCTCCTTTGGTTCATAGGATAGGAATAACATACAACAACAACAAAGCCTTTAGTCTCAAACAAGTTGGGGTAGGCTAGAGCTGAAACCCATAAGATCTCGCAACCAACTCATGGTTCTGGCACGGGATAGGAGTAACATAGGAATAGGAAAATCATAGGAAGTGGGATGACATGTATATCAATTCATGGAGGGAAAGAGATGTCATTTGATGCATAGGATAGGATTTTTTTCAATTTTTTCATTGAGTCTATGCTAATGGTTTTTTCCATTGAAATGTCAAGGATTTATTCCTATCCTACATAGAAATAGGAAACCATTCCTACAAACCAAAGGGCTCCAAAGGAATTTTACCTATAAGATTCCTATCCTTTAGAATTCCTCTGAAATTCCTGTAAACCAAAGGAGGCCTAAGTATATTCATGGGCTAATAACTCATCCTGTACCCATGTTCTCTCCTATTAGTAACCCAACTAATTCAACATGCATGCACATTCTAAGATATGACAAACTCACTAACCAGTATAAACTTTACAAAATAGATGTTAGCATTTATGAGAGGGGAGGGAGATATGTTACTCGCTATGGGGAAGAATTGGGAAAGGGGTTGATCCAAGCTCTTTTCTCAAGTATGGGTTTAAGAACTAAAAAGAAAGGGATAAAAGTAGAGACCATGTGAAAGAGAAAGTAAAGCCTGTGCTTTACGTGCCTCTGCAGAGCGAGCAGACGTGCGTCACCATCATCTCAAGGAACTTCAAAGCGAGCGGAAGCTCCTTCCTTTGCCTTTGCCATTGGCCTCACCATGTCCGCTTTTCGCCCCTAGCCCATGCTGCCAGATCTGCTAGTAACACATGTCATGTCAACCAATGGGAAATGATAGAGTGACACAGTTTAGTTGGTGCAGCACGCCTGCCTATGTACACGAGCTTGTTGAATCATCAAGCAGGTCTTCATATGTGCAGAGCTTACTGAATTATCAATCAAGCCTTCGTGTATGGAGCTTACTGAGCTGTCAAGCAGGGCTTTGTGTGCACAAGTGCGCAATCATAGTAGCACTTCACCTAATTCCTTCTTGCACCTTGGTCTGTCATCTTCGCTAAACATACCTCATGAGGACCAACCCTCAAAGTAAGGAACTTGTCTGTTGTCGTGGCCTGGCTTTCATGTTACTTCCTCCGCCTTGTATCTGGCGTCTTGCCCACACACATGTAGACAAAGAGGATTTGTACCTTGCGATTCAGCACACAGGAACCAGTCTAAAAGGCAGCAACTCATGCAGCAAAGCAAGTGATTTGGACAAGCTTACCCCAAAAGTTGGTAACTGGTATCTACCCTGAAACACACATCGTTGTCTTATTCTGAACATAATTGCATTTTACTAACCGCATGGCATGCCTTTATAGTAGCAAACGACTCCCTAACTTGACCCACACGAAAATAAAGAACGGAGCTCTAATTTCATGTCTCGGCTAAACACAAGGAAAGTAAAACAGGAATTCGTTGTCTCTTTTTTTGTTTTTTGCACCTTCTTGCACTGGCAAGTTTATTCGGTGGAAAAAACAAAATCCTGAATTTCAGCCTTTTCTGGTTCTCTTCTCTTCAAGCCGATATATTTTCTATAATAAACTGAATTGCATCCAAAACGTGCACAATAAGGGATCTGGTCGTGGTGCCCATGATCGATGGCTACTTCCATCTAACGTAGCATGGGTCCAATTTGGAAACCTTTAATGTGATGCCTCCTCTTGATATTATTTAGCTGCTATAGAAATCTACTTTGGATGATTCCTCTGAACTAAAATAACCTATTGAAGAGCAACATGTCTACACATAGCAGCAGTTAACTTGTCTTCATCATCGTAAGATAGGCGCAAGAACCTTGGGAGTGTAAGCAATTGGTGCATCAGTAGTTTTTATGATAAACTTCGCTGTGTCGATACCTGGAGTTGGATTTGACTAGGAATTCACCGCTGTGTATCAGCATTATTCTACCATTCATGATATGGACCTGAAACCGTTTTTTATACCTTTCTGTGGAAGTACCTTGAATCCTTGATTGAATGTCATGGATGTTTTATGTTTCTACATCCTGATCCATGTGCAACTTTTCAGATCGATGTTGAAAATCCTTGTGTAATTATGAGTCAAGACAAAAGTAGAGAATTCCTGCACTCAGGAAACGACAAGGATAAGTTTAAGGTAATCATCAGTTCTTTCAGTTTCCTGCCGATAGCGCTGTATCAATATGTGTGCTTTACCTAGTTTTATTTTATGTGTTGGAGCATCTATGGTTTTCTGGACTTGAATGGAATTGTAGTCATATTCTGCAGGGTCCCATGGTATTTAGTCAGTTCTAGATGTATTCAGTCGTCTTGTGAAGCATGCCTTCTGTTAGTCAATTGTATAATACTGTGGTTGCATGTTTATTTGCGTCCCAGCGGATGGGTTTCCAGTTTTTCATATAACCAATTACTCCCTCTGGTCCATATTAGTTGTCGCTCAAACAGATGTATCTATAGCACTAAAATATGTTTAGATACATCCATTTGAGCAACAAGAAATACGGATAGGAGAGAGTAGCATTTTTTATAGACTCCAAGATCGTGATTTGATGAGAACATGGCACTCAATGTATTTAATGGCAGGCAATATATCTTTTGGTAGCTTATGACTTCCTATGACCCTTGAGCCGAAGTGCTATATAATGCACTGTTGCTGTTGATTTGAGCTCATAATTCTGCCTTGTACCTGTTCTTGCTATATCACTTCCTCTGTTATAACTCTGAGCACTGCTCTTGTTCTTATACTGTCCATACATTATGTCTTGTTGCAGTTCTTTTTCAAGGCTACTCTTCTTCAACAAGTCAATGAGTTACTGGAGACAATAAGAGATCAGCTGAACAATGCAGACTCTGTTGTTCAAGAGTTGGAGAAGTCAATTAAGCCAGTGATGAGAGAACTTGATGAACTACGAGAGAAGATAAAGAATATGGAACACATAGAAGAGATAGCACATGATATCGATAATTTGAAGAAAAAGTTAGCCTGGTCATGGGTTTATGAAGTCGACCAGCAAATTGAGGAACAGACAGTGAGACTCCAGAAACTCAAAGAGCGAATTCCTGCATGCCAAGAAAGAATTGACCGAAATACAGTAAGTTATGACCTTTTTGACTGGAAACTCCATTGTGCTATTGTATCCTCTGAGCACCAATATGGTTTTCAGTGTAAATTTTTTTGTAACAACAAGAACAAAATCAACAACTCATCCTTTAGTCCCAAACACTATTGTAATTTTTTTTGTAACACAAGACATAAATCATTGCAACCCATAAGACAGATAACCCTCCATCCTTGTAAAAACGTTATAGAATAATTCCACCACACTAACAATTTAATTCATGTCAGGAAGAAATCATTGTTTCTTGGTCAGTATTTTGCCAAATTCGTTTGAAAATGTATTGGCTATTCCATTTGCAGTGGTACTGTCTAAGAAAGTACCCCCTCCGTCCCAAAATAAGTGACATGGTTTTAGTTCAAAACGTCACTTATTTGGGACGGAGGGATTATATTAATACAGTTCAAAATGGTCTCAAAGAATTTCTTGAACATATATATGTTGAATTTCCATGTGTTTGGCTTGTCTAACTTTATGCAAGCTTGCTTATGATCATTTACTGAATTATATCTTTGCATCTTTTAGGTTGTTATAGATGACCTGAAGAAAGAGCTTACTGAAAAGGAAGAACTTGTAAGATCTTTAGGCGATAAGACTCATGAAGTGACCAACATGAAGAAAAGTATGGAAGATAATATTGCTGAGGTATGTGAGTAGTTGATGTAGCATCCATTATGTTCAGGAAATTTAATCATATTTGAACCAAAAGCTGTAGAGCCACGTGCAGCTCTCTTGTCTTTGTACATGGAAATGAAAAAGTGATAGTCATGATACATGTAGTCAAATTATGACCGTCAAAGCATCAATTGTTAGCAATCCTTCTGGTTGTCACATCTTTGTGTCTACAGTGCTTATCAGGCCTGTAAGTTGTTATTATCTCAAGTTCTGATGCTGGTTATTCGCGCAGAACTAAATCTGCAATAATTTCTGGCTTAATGATATGTTCATTTTGGCTGTATCGAAATACTGCCACAAATGAGGTGCTAGGATTCCTATTGGTGTCAGCTTAATTTTGCCTAGTATTAATTCTGTTTGAAATATAAGCTTTACATGTTTGGTAATCTTGTTTGAAAATATTGCATGTAATTTTTTTATTTTCTCTCCTCATTTCTGAGTAAATACCGACACCATCTGATTCCTTATTCTCAAGACATTAAGATCATGGACATCTATCTGCTACGGACATGATTGTAGAATGACTTCTACTTGCCTTTCTTAACAATTGTCATGTTCCTTTTGTTCACAGGTTGTGAAGTTGAAGATAGAGCTAGAGGCAGAGCATGAGCGTGGCACACGTACGCTGGAGAAAATGAATGGCCGGTTGAAACAAATGCAGGCACAACTCCGTGATTTCCAAATGCAGCATATGCAATTTACTCAAGTAAGCTGTTCTCTCCCATAAAAATAATTCCACCATACAAGTATGTAGTAGATAGTGTTACAAAAGATTTAGTCCGTCCACCTGCCTAGGCAGCTGCCTGCCAATGGACAGCATGCATGGATTGGTGAAGATAGAAGGGAAAATCTAATACACCGCAATTCACAGCAGCCTGCATGACAGTCTAATGCTATTCCACCGCAGGCTACTGTAGGTACCACATTGCTCTACAAAGTACACTGCACATCATAGGATGGAGCAGCGAAGGAGTGAGCTGCAATCTGGATCCACAGCAGAGAGGATGGAGCAGGGGAACCAGACCAACAATTAGGATAACATGGTTCTTAAAGCGTAAATCTAAGCTATGGCATATGCGTCACCGCTAAGGTGTCCTAGGATTGTAAAGCATAGCCCTCACATTTGACATGCACTTGACTGCCATAGAGAAGTCTCCGTCACCGCAACTGGTCTTTTGGGCTGTGAGGAAGTTATGTGCTGTATGGATAGTGGCAATCTGTCAACGTTTTTCATTTTCTCTCATAGTAGATGTGTTGATTGTCTGTTCCTACAGTGTCTAAGGCGCTGCCTTACCTCGCCTAAGTGCTGGGCATCTTGCCTTACTGCCTTAAAACTACTAAGGCTAGGGGATCTGGTGATGGTTGAGGAGGAATCTAGCTAGGCGATTGAGATTGAGAAAGAGAGGTGGTGATTTGTGGAGATTTTGAATCCGTCATACCGAGGCGGCAATGGAAACTTAAGTTTTCTCTATTGTTGAGTGTTGAGGGCACCCCAATTTCCTTCTGTCCCCTTTATAGTCTTTCGCACAATCCTCTGCTTAACAAACTTCACAGCTGTTGCCTGTGCTGGCATTCCTAGATTGCTCTTCTTGACACTGTGCTCCTCGTAGCTTTTGCTAGCTCTACCAGTTGCTGCCATCTGGCTACCCCAATGAGCTCAAAATCACCGCCTTTAGCTGCCTTCAGACTGGGTGGCTTGGCGCTTTGGTTGCTGCCTTTTGTGAATTGTGGCATGATCTTGAAGTCATGGTTGAGACCCTGGCCATTTATCAAGAAATGAATCGGCGGACAACCTCTCTTTCTTTTTTCTAATTGCGTAGCTGAAAAGCTTCGTGTCACCATCCCTTTATACGGTTGGCAAGATCACCTTCCTTAAAGATTATGAATATATAATTTCATCTGACGTAACTTTAGGGTAATTGTTGTGTTGAGGGGCAGATGACAGTGTCGAAGGGGATTAAGAATTGGAAGGTTTATCGACTGTAGACTAGGATGAGAGAACTTTTGGATAGAAATACTAAAGGCATGTTTGGTTGCCTTCCACAGTACCATGATTGTGTCTCAAGTGTCAAGTCTAGCAAGCCCCAGTCTTGTGGTTGCCGCTTGGCAAAAGTTGGCTAACAAATGAGACTGACAGGTGGGTTAAGAATCTAATAAAGGTTGGCAGATGACAACTGTGTCTGCAACCAAACAACTGCCAAACTGTCTGTCTAATGTTTTGTAATATTTGGCTACAAACAAAACATGCCCTGATTAGGGATGGCTTGATTGGACCCCTCACACAAATCTTAGTGTTACCTTAAAGTACTCCCTCCGTTCACAAATACTCCAAAATTTGTATGGACTACATACAGATTGAAATGAGTGAACAAACACACGAAAACGTTTCTATATACATCCGATTCAGAAAAAAGTTAGAACATCTTATATTTGTGAACGGAGGTGATAGTTCATTTTAAATAAGGGGAGCATCGCTCTATTAACTGGACTAATCACACTTTTGGTTTCCACAATAGCTAACTATGACCACTTCGTACCTATATTGTCAAATGAGATGATAACCTGTTCCTCAGAAGAGGTTTGGTTATCCCCTTAAATATGAAATAATCGGCGAACCTTGATATCAGTTTTTGCAAAAGATTACGCTGCCATAGCATGCTGTCGATTTCATTGTATTTCCTTGGCTTTGCATGCTCGAGTTTAGTTATTCTGTCTGAATCACTTTATCAATCTGAAGGCTGAGGCATCTCAAATTGAGGAAGACATGCAGAACATACAACGGGATATTGATTATCTTGATTCAAATGTTACAAGGTCATTCTCATTAATTGTACTTCTTACTTTGCTTAACTATATCCAAGTAAATATCTTGGTTGTTTGACTCCACCTCGTGTGCCATTCAGGTTAAGAGAGGAAGAAAAAGAATTTTCTGAAGAGTTATCGGGCATCCAAAAATCTATCAGTGACATAGCAAAAGAGGTACTTTAAACTCAATGCCCCACTTAGTGCAGGGTGATGATATTAAACTCAATGTGCTGCCAGTAATACTGTTTTCCTGCATACTGAGCTTTAAACTCTGTAAACACAGTAAATGTGATAATGTTACTCGTCCACCTGAGTCACAAATAAGACACATTTTGGACTAGAAACATTTGCTAAAGAAAGGTCCCTAAACCATAATTTTGAATTGTATTTTTTTTGTACTATGGAAATATTTCTTGAGGAACGTACTTCTACCATTTTCGTATGGCCTAAATCTCCATTAAGACATTGTTTGGTCAGTTTGGAGAATAATTTATGAGCAAAAAATAGATTACCTTTTGTATTTCATAGTTCCTTGGTGGCATCCATTCCCTATTGATGTATGGATGCGGGAATATGTTTTCTAGATAATGTAATTGTGTATAATGTTATTCTTAAAGAATGTGTATTCTGGATTATGTTATTCTTGGAGATTGTTTTTGCTGCTTCTCATATGTTTTGGCTTCTTTCTGATTCCTAATACTTGATGTGGAAAAAAGAGTGGCAGAATGTGATTACGCATAGTAATAATTAGGCTTAATTTTACATTCTCCATGTACAAGTCAACTCTGATTAGATTCATTAAAAATTCCAAATATGTTTGCACATGACATGTAATGTATGAAAGAGTACCATGTCCATGAGCAATGCCCCTTCTCTTCACCTTAGTTGACACTCTATTAACCCTGTTCTTTGATCACATTTTCTCCCTTTTGCTGAACTTAAAGAACTGCTGTCATAGCTCTACTTGTTTAAAAAAGTATTCCGACTGAGGCTGAAAGTCCAGAGTTAGGGGCAAAATACATCTGGGTCAAAGTTAGATTACCTGTTTAAATACTGTGGGCTGATTTCAAGCTTGGAATGAGCTTTGGTTCAGCATTAAGTACCTCTGAAGAAGTGTTCCTTCGACATTTATCTGAAAAACATCACTTATAATTATCTGCACCGTTTGAAGTTCACAAGTCCTCTTTGCTTTCTTGTGTTGTTGGCCAACTTTGTCTGCATTGAAACATGTGGCTCTTGTACCATTTATGCCATTAAATTTATTTCGCAGATAGCTGAAAGTGATAAAAGGATACTCCAATTGAAATCTCACATGGATGGTCTTCAGCAGCGTCAAAGTAATACGGTATATTCTCTCTTTACAGTAGCCACTAAGCAGCGTATACTCCTTTTTATGATTATAACCCTGCTTCTCAGGATGTAATTGATTTTAGTAGCAACTCCTCTCTAACATGTTTGTTTTTATGCAATTAATGCTTTGTCTTAGGTAACGGCATTCGGGGGACAAAAAGTTTTGAAACTCTTGCAATTAATAGAATCAAACCACGGAAGATTCAAAAGCCCGCCTATTGGTCCGATAGGGGCTCATCTGGTATGAAAATGCTGATTTATCATGATTCTTGTCTTGGATTGGTTAGTCTTGAGTCTAGAATATGTCCTAATAATATCTTGTGAAGTACTACCTCCTTTCCGGTTTATAAGGCTTGCGCGTATCCCTAAATCTATAATTTGATCAACAAAACATGAGTTGTATAGTCTAAAAATTATACCATTAGAAAGTATATGATTTGAAGTTTCTAATGATGTATTTTTTTGTG
Source organism: Triticum urartu (assembly GCF_003073215.2). Classification (NCBI taxonomy): domain Eukaryota; kingdom Viridiplantae; phylum Streptophyta; class Magnoliopsida; order Poales; family Poaceae; genus Triticum; species Triticum urartu. The sequence continues at coordinate 92,046,225 of NC_053024.1, forward strand.
ATATATAACTTGTATTACGTTGGTCTATTTATCAACCTAAAGATACACACAAGCCTTATAAACCGGAAAGGAGGTAGTAACTTGCAAATGATAATTTGCTACTTATATCACTTAGCACTTGTTCTGATCTGCTGTATTCAGTAATACACTTCATCAACCTATCCAACCCCCCCCAAAAAAAAACTTCATCAACCCATATTGCTTATATTCTCATAGTCTTGTTTTGTTACCATCTCACATGTTTATAGCATGTCGTTTTGTCTATGTATTTATTTATCCACGACTTCATAGATGGCAGCCTAACAATTGTTCCCAGCTACAGGTCTATGCTGTGTTCTGTTAGTGCAGCTGTATTGGTTCTTACGATGTTCTAACCCATCCGAGTACATTATTACTGTGACCGGTCATCCATATTGCTCTGTCCTCTATTCCTCCTAGCATCTCCAACTGCTGTAGAGCCTGTGTTGACTCTGGAAAGTACTAAAGTCCGGGAATGTCCAAGATTTTCATACATGTGCTTCAAATTAGAATATGGAAACTAAAAATTGCGTGCAAACTTTTGGCCGTTTGTGCAGGTGCACCAAAGGGACAGGAGATTGCGTGAATCTTTTGTAATATAAACTCAATCTTTTTTGTACTGTGGGAAAAAAGATCTTAACCTAATCGGCTATTGCTAACATGCTATAGGAATATCAACTTAATTTATTGCCAAAGCTCTAGGGCCTTAATTACAGGAGATAAACTAGGAATGGGAAAATACAAAAAGGAAATACAAGAAACCTATTACAGTATGTTACTTCTCTCTAACAACCTCAATGTTGACTGGTGTTTGCACCCTGAGTTCTTGACCCACACAATTCATTTATCCCTTCAGAAATTAAACAATTTGCTCAATCCTTCCTGTTGATTTCAGTTCATTGGAGTAACTGTATTCATATTTCTTCTCATTGCATCAAATAACATGAATGCAAAATATATTTGTTGTCTTATGCTATCCCGTAGAAATAGAAATTTAAGCTTTACACGGTCTTGTCAGGGATTATGCCACTAAGCTGTTATAATTATGCTTGTAGTCCTTGTCGAAGTTTGCGGACTGCACTTACTTTATAATGCAAAGGAATGGTATAAATTATAGCCAGTTCTTTCATATAGCATTGCCTTTTCTATCATGTAAGTTAGGGCTGCGTTACTTCTTCCAAATCTTCATAATGCTTTTTGTCATGCAGCAACTCGCTAGTGAGTCCTGGTCTGTCGCGGTTGATTGCGCATGTGGAGGGCTTCTGGATGCATTTATTGTCTCGTGTCATAAGGATTTACAAGTTTTGCGAGAATGCGCGGGTAGAGTGTATTACAATAACCTTCGAATTATTGTGTATGATTTCACTAGACAGCGGTAAGATTAAAGGCTGTCTTTTTCAACATTTTCTGTTTATTTTTTATGAACTCTAATTCTGTGACCTCCTATAGATTGGTCATTCCAGATGGTTCACTTCCTACAACAGAGCACCCCACAGTACTATCAGTTATTCAGTCAGAGAACCACACTGTGCTGAATGTATTGGTGGATCAGGTACTGCATTATGTAATCTTCAAGCAACTATGTTGGTTTCAATAAAGTGGTCCAATTACTCCAAACAGCAAGGAGGCACAAAATTGGAGTATTATATAATGGAATTTGACTATGCTTACTCCTATTTAATGTCGTATTTTAACTATTTGATATCTTCGGAAAAGTTGCAACAACTGAATTCATAATTCCCCGAATGGATAATTATTTGGAATCCAAATAAACTGGATATCTATTATGAAATAGTTTTTAATTATGAGATATCAATATGCATCACACCGTTTGTTCTCTTATTTTTGGATCCTTCTGTTCGAGATACTATTATTACAGCAGATATTTACTAAAGTTTCTTTGTGTCAGGGTCACGCTGAAAGGCAGGTCCTGGTTCGAGATTATGAAGTCGGAAAATCTGTTGCATTTGATCACAGGATGCGGAATATAAAGGAAGTCTATACCTCTGATGGGTTCAGAATGTAAGTCTTGGTGGTGGTACTCTGCTCGTATTAGGTTTCGTCTTATTCCAGCAATTAACTTGTTATATCTAGCTGTTTAGGTATAGTTTACCATAAGTAATCCTTTGTTAGAAGTAATTTTAGAATCCTATAGGTATTTCTATCTCCATGTGCCCCCACATGTTTATGTAATTGTGAATTCCCACTTATAGATTTAGTTTTGATGATTTATCATCTTGCTATTTTGTGGAATCGACTAGTGGCTTGAGATCAGTTTTCTGGAGTTTCCCAGTGCCAAGAGGCAGCCCGAGGTAACTGCAGGGGAATGGTTTGATTACATATGGGACCACTTGGAGGGCACCCTAAACCATAGTTACCTGATTCGCAATCCGCTGATTTTTGATTCATGGTCGCTGTTTTCTAAAAATAGAGTTATCTGGGGTATATACAGCTCCAATTCACAAACCAGTAATGGGGTTCCCAAAGCGGTAAATTATAGTCCTGTAATAATCAATATAGGAATTAGTGGCTGGCAAGGCAAGCAAATTGACCACAGAAGATTGTAGCTTAATAACACAAAGGAAAAGAAAAATGCAGAAAGAGAGAAGTTGAAGGGCTGGCATCCAGCTTACGGTTATAGCTTAACAAAAGAAAAGGAAATGAAGAAACTGAGAAGTTTGATGGCTGGGCACCCCCCTTAGGACCTCATCATTTCTCTCTTTTTTTTACCGTATCCTCTCTGGCAACCCAACTAAACCTCTCAGGACTCGTCTGCTCCTCCTGCAATGTCATCGACGGCTACCCAGCAGCAAGGTCGCCCAAGTGGGTATCAAGTCAACGGGGGCGACACATGCATGTTCTGACAGCTGCAATGCAGGCCTGGTCGAGCAGCGTCAGCAAGACATAGTCAAGCAGTGGCAGCAACAGTGTCAATTGAGTTCTGCTGTCTCGTTTGGATTTTTGCTTCACTTCTCTATGAATCGCGAGTCAATCGTTTGCGATCTGGAAACCTGACCATCATTGCTCTATCGGGATCAGGGTCCGACGCCTCTTCCAGTGAATCTGGTAACAGCGAACTGGACATCCTGTTCGGAGCACCTGAGCATTGTAGTCGTTTGGCAAACTGGCTGTCTGGGTCGTCGGCTGTGTAGTACAATGACCGGGCATAATGAATGCTAAACCCCTAGGATGCTGATATTCTGTTTATGTACCGGTTTAATTATAATAGCCTCATTTTTGCTGATTTAGATAAATTTCACCGACTTTTAAGCTATTGTATGTAAGCTTATTGGAAATACTCCCTATGTCCCATATTATAAGAGCGTTTTTTACACTAGCGTAGTGTCAAAAACACTCTTATATTATGGGACGGAGGGAGTACTTCTTTTAGCCAATTTAATAGAATGATTTCATGTACTAACAAAATGTAATATTCTTTTTCAAATATATAAAGCCAGATTTTCAAGATGTTATATTCAATCATATGTTTTTAATTGTTCATACATATGTGAAGTATTTTAAGTTCCATTTTGTGTTATTCATTTATTTTGATGTTTCAAAGTATTATGCCCGGACTTTGTGTACCAAGTGAATAAAATCTGCCACCAAATCGCTACACATATATGTAATTACCTAAAAAATGCATAGCATGGCAGCAAGAACATTGTCACATGGACAAGAACCAATATGCATTATTTTGGCCTCAACTATTTATCTAGATCACAAGCAATTCACACTCGGCTAAACCTGAAATCCATTCCTCCTTTAATGTCATCAACTATCATCCATTTATCAGTACAAGCATCCATTCATCAGGAGTAGGAAACCAAAGAAAAATTAAAGAAGAGATCCAAAGCCCAGGATCCAGTGTGGACTTGGGGGTCGCTGGATGGCAGGCTGTTGTGAGGTAGATCCAGCGCGTGCTGGAGGTTGCTGGATGGGCAGGCTAGAGGTCCTGCTTGTGCCGATGCGGGGCTGCAGGGCCAGCTGCCAGCTGGGGTCGTCGTCTTTGGAGAAAAGGGGCGGGGAGGAGCAGCAGTGCTCCCTTACTGTGTCTGTGTTTCAGCTCCCACAGCAGTTTTACAGTTCACTGATGCATTTTCTATTCATGGACTTCTTTTGGGAAATAAAGCGTCATGTAAATTGCTAGATAACTTAGTTATGGAAATGAGCATGCTAGGTGATATCTGATTGCTGTATGCTCATTTGTTGACTTTTTTTTGCCATTGAATTTTTCTTTTAGGTTTTCTAGAGGTTCTGTTCAGACTATTCTTCCTCCAAACAAAAGGCCAAGACCTGAGCGTTGGTGCAGTTCACCCGCAGAAAAAATAGCTGAACTGAAGAATGAAGCTGACGGTATTCAAAGAACAATCTCGGAAAAGAATGCTCAGAGAAGGAAGTTGGTTAATGACCGAAGTAACCTTGAACAGAAAATAGCAAATTTGAAGGTAGAATTCTTATTGATGTATAATTCATTTTAATTATCTATTAACTTCCCATGTTGGTCTGTAGAGAAAACGAGAACCTGAGGAGCGCCATTTAATGAATAAAAAAGTGCAACTTGAAGACGCAAAGAGAGCTACTGCTGAAAATAATAGGCACGCTGCTGTGGATACCACTGAACTAGAGGAGGACATAAAGGTCCGCTCCCGGTTTCCTTTCTCGAGGAACCATCTAATTTCACTGCACTAGGTACTAATCTTTGTTATCTAAGCAAGAACTGTATCAATTATCTCATGGTACTTATTTCTGCAGGAAGAGAAGAATAACATTGAGCAGAGAGAACTATCACTGCAGAAGACTAATGTGAAGTTGTCAGCAGCTTTACGAGAAGTCAATGATAGAAGAATGGCTTTCAAGACCTTTATGGGTATGAAAAATCCACAATATCAGCATTGATGATTTTACCATCTCTTGCTGCCATGTATGCAAGTTGTTCAGCATTTGATTTTTCCCATTTCAATCTTGAGATGGCTAACCATGCTTGCAACATGGTAGCGTTTTACTTTAGAATTATGCTTATTTTAGACTTGTGCATATGATGCACGCAGAACTGTGGCGTTAGCTTCTTTGAAATAGGCATACAACAAATTTGGCTGTTCAATTTGTTAGGCAATACTTAGCAATTAGTCTGTGTAAAAGGATTCAATATAGCATAGTGATAAAGCTAGCATGTGACCAATTTGTTAGGCTATATCTGTCCTCTGATGAAGATAATATACCCGAGTGATACACTCCTTAATTTTCTTGTGCTCTGGTGTGGGCCTTCATGAAGAAATTTGCTAACTGTATTTCGAAAGGCACATACCGTAGAGCAATCACCTGGTCCTGCACACAGGACCTCATGAAGGAAGCATCAACACCAATATGCTTGGTGAGCTCATGCTTCATAGGGTCGCGCACAATTCTGATAGCACATATACTCAGAAAAAAGGGGAGTTGCTGTATTGACAGAAACACCAAAATCCTCAAGTAACCACCGCGGCGAAGTCACATATGCTGTCAAAAGAGCCACAGCTTGCAACTCAGTGTCTGCACTCTGAACCGGAAACTGCAGCTTTGTTTCTTTTCTCCCAGGCGATGAGAACCATCAAGAAAAGCACACATTTGCAGTTTGACCTTCTCACACAACTCACCAATCCACTCTTAAGAAAGCATTGTAGACATTAAACTGATTACAGACCAGTGTCGAAAGCCATAGCAAGAAGGGTGTGGTCATGTGGGCCACAAGAACAAACGCCTCATCGTGGTCATGGCCATGGTCCTGCTTAAAGCCAGATGCAACAAGACAAGCCTTGTAAAGAGAACAATCGGAGCGAGTCTTTAAGTTTATAGACCAATTGAAGGCGCATGTCTGAGATAAAGTTCATGGCATGAACGCTGTAAGAAAAATCAACGAACGAGGGAGAGAAGGAAGAAAAAGGTTGGCCGGTGACATTGTACCTGTTTTTATGAAGGATAGCGAAGCAGAATGAAATAGACGAGCTCCTTTGTGCATGTTCTTCGATGGGGAGCCTGAACAGAGTGGGAGTCGGTGGATGTCAGAGGTGGGTGGAAGCTATGTAGTGGAGCAAGCTGGCGATTGAAAGCGGTGTCAGTCAACCGGAGCAACTGCTGCTTGCGACGGTGAAGGTCTAGCAGACGCGTGTGCTGCGGGTCCGGAAGACAGGGGTGGGGCAGCAGCGGCTTGACTTAAAGCAGCCTGGATCGGGTGGTCGATGGAGCTGCTGAGGGTCCGGTGTGGTGTCTTGTGATTGCGTTTTAGGACAGATTGGGGCATTGCCGCTGCAAGGATGGCTGGTGGCAGATTTGATCTCGATCAAGGAATTGATCCGGGGGGATCGGAAGCAGAAAATCGCATGCAGTGTGTGGAGATAAAAATCGATCGAAAATGGAAATCAAGATTGAGACAAATTCGATCAGATAAGGACTAGTTGTGGAGTCCAAAAAAAAACCCTAAATCTACTCTCTCTGTTCCTAAATATATGACGGTTTGGTAGTTTAAATTGAACTACCAAATATTTAGCAAGGGGGGAGTGGTACTTAGATAACATGCGAGGAAATATGCAATTTGTATTTCTTTCAGGTCATGGGCCGATACATATACACCTACAGGCCTGACAAAACATACAGAAACCCCATATACAACAGGCATATTACATGTCTATGATATACAACTTTCAACAGTTTCCAGCTCTTTCCAGTTGGAACTTGTTTCTCAACTTTTTCCTGTTGAAACTTTGCTTTTCTTTTATTTACAATATAGTATTTGGAAATAACTGGCGTTTTTTACCCATCAAGCACTAGTTTTATGCTGAAACTAACGGATAGCTGCTGCCAGACTTCTGCCCATGTGTGAATCAGGTGGTAATCTTGGCGCGCTTGTAATCTTTTCTGGTGTTTTCTTAATCCATGTGTGTGCTGTGGATATTCTGTGGGAGTGTCAAAGACCTTTCTGGGTCTGTTTTGTTTAGTGTTTTTCTCTTCTTAATATAATGATGGGCAGCTCCCCTGGTGGTTCCATAAAAAGGAAACTTAAGGATAAACCTATCCATACTTTGATCTGTTTGATTGTTTGTTTGACCTATACATTACCTGATACTACTTGAATACCAAAATTAAATTCCCTTTACCTTCTGCATTAGATGCAACTTTAGAAAAAAATACGATGCCATAGCTATGGAGAATGAAGAACTAGATTTTTTTTTGTTCACTAAATCTCTGTTTTAGGTTCCTCTCATCCCATACTTGTAGCCTAGATTTCCTTTTACAGAATATGTTCTTCAATGCCTGAAACTGAAAAAGTATATTTCTGTTGTCTATGGCTGCTTTCTTAGCTGTAACTACTATTCTCCGCAGATTCTAACCACTTTTTTTGGTTTCAGATTCTGTGAATGAGGAGAGATTACATTTTAGCAGTGCAAATGATGAACTAGATCTTGTTAAGCGTAAAATAGATGCAGCTCAGCAGGTGCTTCTCCTTATCTCAAATCCATAAGTGCTATACAGTTTGCTCTAGGTTTGTGTTTCTATGGTCTTTCGATGCTTTGCGTGTAGGTGAGATGTACTGAAAGAGCATTTCTTTAGTCCATCTGCTTCATGAAAGCATCAATGAGCCACATATTTTCCCTTTTCCTTTCTTATCCCATGTAAATTTTGCATTGTAAATGACCCCCTTTTGCTGAAATTGGAGCTGTCATTCTTTTGTTCTACAGGCACTATGGCTCATATGGTCTTGTGCCCCTCCCCACCTTAGTATCACATTTGATATTTCCATTATGGATTTTTTTAACTTTGGTTCGAATGTTAGAATATTTATTATACTGTAGAAGTGGATAAGCATCACATTATTGTTTTGTTAGAATATGGCGCTAGCTCTTCACCTACACCACTTATTCAGTTACTCTATGGATTTTTTTTTTGTTAAAATTTGCCTCTACTGGAAACAGATTATCACCATAAACAGCTTGATCAACCAAGCAGTGTCTTTTCCTATTGGGAAGAAGTTAGAAAATTGTGATGGCTCAATTGTCTGTAGCTTGTATTACTGATGGTAGTTTCTTTCAATGAATATGTGAACCAAGGAGAAGACTCACTATGAAGGTGTCATGACAACTAAAGTTTTACCTGATATTAAAACGGCTGAAGCAGAGTATGCAGATCTTCAGCAGCGTCGGCAGGTTTTTGTTCTTTACTGGCACTAATGACCTATTTTCATTTTGTTGAATTATGATCGTTTCTGTATGGTTCTTCTCTAAAAGTGAGTGTGTTCTGTTATAGCTACAGACAGTGTGCGCCTGAAAGTTCACATCGCCAAAAGAATTATAAAACTTGATAAGAGAACGTTTTCTTAGTAAGTGTCAAACGTTCTGATGGAATTAACCCTGTTGCAACAGGAAATAACAGTGATGATGCTCAATTTTATTAATTGGCAGGATGAACTACGAAGTAGTAAGATTAGCATGAATGTTCAAATAATTTGTTTTTATCTGTTGGATGGACTGATGGTGTTTCAGTATGGTCAAGAACCACCAATCTCATGTTGTTTTGGTATACTCTTAGAAAAGGTCATACCTTGAATAGTGGCGGAACTTAAATTAGCAACTCCATCTTAGCATTTGTGTACTGCATACTGTCAACTTGTTACATCCAGCGTGCATGTTTTGTTAATTTCTATGAAGCATTTTTAACACCTGGATATATCTAATCTTCTGTGCTTATATTCTGCAGGAGTACTTCAAGAAGGCTTCGATTATTTGCTCTGAGAGTGACATGGAAGCTCTGAGTCATGTTGCTGGATCCACCCCTGAGCAATTAAGTGCTAAGATAAATAGACTGAAACAGAGATTTGATCAAGAAAGCAGAAGGTTTGGAACCACCAACTTAGTCGTAGTGGCAGAAAAAAGCTGATGCCCATGAATTTTTATCCTTTTTTCATTAATATAATAGTAATAATATGTGAGCAGATATGCTGAGTCCATAGATGATCTGAGGGCATTGCATGATAAAAAGGAACGGAAAATCTTAAGAAAGCAACAGCTGTATGCAGGTTTTAGGGTGAAATTAAATGTAAGTTCGTTCAGTACTTCATGTTTTCTGGTGACATCTTTGACTTTTTCAAACTGGTGCTTTAGTTGGAAAAAAATATTTGATTGAATTAGTTATTACTGTTTAATCTTGGTTGTAGAAATGCACAGAACATTTGGGGCACATGCAATGTTTGATCAACCCAGATACATGCGGCTTCCAGTTCACAGCTGTCATTTGTGAAATACTTTTTGAGTCAACTCTACACATATGATTTCTGTGTATCCAATCTAATTACGTAAAAACAATATTAGTTTTCAAAGTTTTGAATGTTTCACTAGACCTATACCCAAAACAGCAGTTGGGTCTGTTCTTGACCCAAGTTTATTGCCGTGCAGTCGTGTCAAAAAGCATTGGACTTGCGATGGAAGAAGTTCCAGAGGAATGCTGGCCTTTTGAAGCGACAATTGACATGGCTGTAAATACAAGTTTCTTGGATGTTTATCATCTGTTTTTCTGCAGGTTTTGATTTCTCTTATCCGTCAGTTGAAATGGTTAGTCCTGATTGGTCGACCACTTTTATTGTTTTGATTGAAGGTTTAATGAGCACCTGGGAAAGAAAGGTATCAGTGGGTTCATCAACGTAGATTACAAGAGTAAAATTTTGTCTGTTGAGGTGTGTACCTTCGTAACATTGCCCCTTCGATGTGCACCTAGTGGCTGGAGAAGTTGTGCTTCATCACCAGCCCACCCGCATATTTTTGTAGTGATTTATGTAATATTTCTTAATGATGTTTGATGTAGCTGACGATGCCTCAAGATGCATCCCGTGATACCGTCAGAGACACTAGAGGACTGTCAGGTACCTTTATGTTTGCCATGGTTGTATCTTGTGAGATAGTGTTTAATTTTTTTGTTATTGGTATTTCGTAGTTATGCTTTCGATAACTACAACTTTTGATATGCATCTTGATCCAGGAGGGGAGCGATCTTTTTCAACACTTTGCTTCACTTTAGCTCTTCATGGAATGACAGAAGCACCTTTTAGGGCCATGGATGAGTTTGATGTATTCATGGTGAGCAATCCGATGGTTTTCTACAATCACCATGTATACCACAAACAAAACCTTATTGGCGGTATCTGATTTGTGCAGGATGCGGTGAGCCGCAAAATAAGCTTGGACACCCTCGTAGATTTTGCTGTTGCACAAGGGTCACAATGGGTATTTATAACACCCCATGATATCAGGTCTGAAAATTGCCTGTGGTTGCTCCTGTTCCAGTTTCTTGCAAATTGATATTTATGACATCTATGTTTCCTCAGCATGGTGAAGCCTGGAGATCAGGTCAAGAAGCAGCAAATGGCCGCCCCTCGCGGTTGACTCAGGGCTTAGCTGCCTGTATGTCGTTGCGCTCGGCATTGTATATATCCATCGATCAGGTCAAGAAGCAGCAAATGGCCGCCCCTCCCTCGGCACTCCTAGCCTCCGGGTCCACTTCTGACAGAACCTCTTGGGAACTGCTCATTTCCTATCTAAGTTTTGTACATAGCTTGTTTCGAAGTGTACTGGCACTTGTTTTGTTATTTAGGACTATCGGGGACCGACATCTTTGGTGTGAAATGAGCTCTTTGTGGTGGCATATACGTATCTGTCAGCTAAAACATTTTGCATTGCATGATACTAAGTGAAGCCAGGTGAAAAGAATCCGCCCAGTCCTGGTGCGCCTGGCATTGATGCCAAGTTAAGTACTCCCTCCGTTCACTTTTGTAAGTCATTTCAGACAACTCAAAATGGGATGTTTTGTACATTGTCTGAAATGTCTTCAAGGTCTTATAAAAGTGAACAGAGGAAGTAGTTGATTTGCTGACTGCTGAGGGCTTCTATACCTTGAGCTCTCAAAAAGGTGTTTAACTTCCATAAATCATACTCCTATTTTTATTGACTTTGCATATTAACTTTGTTTTGGGTCAAACTATGACCAAGTTTATACATAAAAAATTAACAATCACAATATCAAATTAATACCATTAGAATCATATTTTAATATATTTTCAGACCATATATGTATCTTTATTGTGAAACTTCAGATTGTTTTAGATAAACATTGTCAAGCTTTATAAAGTTTGACTTGGTTCAAAGCTAATATGTGGAGTAAATAAAATGCAGGGAGTACCTTCCCATAAATATCCATGAAAGCAAATCACGCCATCTAGTTGGTACTACCTCCGTCCTAGTGTATTGGTCCTCATTGTATTTGTGTCAAATTTTGATCATAGATCTAGCTAATAAAATGTTCATGCTTGTCATAAAAAATTATATAACTGGAAACTATGTTCAAATATGAATTCAATGATATAATTTTTGTTGACATGCATTGACATTTTATTAGTTAAATCATTGGTCAAAATTTGGCACAAATTACAATGTGGACTAATAAACCGAGATGGAGGTAGTACCTTTTTGTTGTAAGATCAACATGATAGACTTTTGCCCCCATGATGATGCAGGAGAGAGCCATTCAACATTGTTCACAAATTAATCTGGTTGGGAGAAGAGAGGAGAGGGGAGTCATGCATGTGAAGAGAGAAGGACTACGTGGAGGCTTTGAGATAGTCTAAGTGTATGTTTTTCACAAATTAATCTGGTTGGGAGAAGTGAGGAGAGGGGAATCATGCATGTGAAGAGAGATGGACTACGCGGAGGCTTTGAGATGGTCTAAGTGTATGTTTTCTATCGCAAAGCCCCTCGTGTTTGTTATTAGGATATTAGAATATGAATGTGTGGATTGCTAAGCGGACATATAAGGGTCCTCGTTGGATTCCAGGAGTAGTCTAGACATATAGTGGAGGTTTAAGGGTTCACATTGAAGATGCCCTTAGTCCAATATATGATGAGCACGTTCATGGATGTTGGATCCAGCCCTTCACATCTGCACACCTTATCTCTCTCGCACGCCTTTCTTATGGTGCTGCGCTTCGGTGCCTTAAGGCACCTGCTTTTGTGTGCATGACATGTGGGTCCAACAGGCGGGCGCCGGTCAATCAGATGCAGCGTACCTACGCTAGTCTATGAGGGTGACTGGACGGGCGACCGTGCGCCCGACCGCGACGGCGCAGTCCGCAGCCGGAGATCGCCGACGCGTCGGAGGGCGGTTCTGGGCTCTCGCTGAGTCCGACGAGGAAGATGCGGACGACGATGGGAATGCATCCGCGGCAGGGTCGCCGTCCTCACCGACACCTTCGGATCTCATTTGCGATCTATTCCATGCAGGCTATAGCGAAGATGAAGTGGCCATGACGATCGATCAGGACCTGCCACCGGACGATCCGGCGCGTATCGGTCTTCACGCGGGCGAGAAACATGAGATGATCCGACGCGTTGTTCATCGGAAGACGGCGGCGTTGGCGCTCAAACCTTGGAAGGGTCCCCTGCCTAAGGTGAGTCTTCCGAACCTTACGTTATTCGATATGATCAGGCCGGAGTCATGGATTACTGTGAAGAAGAAGAAGAATGCGAGACGGCTCGCCGTTCGACAGGCACCGGCGGCGCTCGTGATGGCCGCGTCGGCGACAGAGATCTCGAACGCGAGATTGCTGATGAGTTGTGATGGGCCGGTTCGGACTGAATCGGGTCCGCACGGAGTTGGGCCAGAGTCAGATGGGTATGAGGCCCATGCTGGACCGGGCCATACTCCTGTCCACATCGTTATCCCATGCACGTACGAGGGTGATCGTGGTTCTATCTCTCGTGCGCCGTCGCTGCCTGGTTCTAGGGTTCGCAAGCACGGGACGAGAGGTTTCCCGGTCTGTGGAGCTCGTCGGGCAAGGAGGATCCGGCCACTCTTGGATATGGCCGGGCGCGGGGCTGCGCCGCCGCCAGCCAAGTCATCTGGTCCAGCGGGACGGGGTGGGGCGGTTCCGTCGCCGGCGGCGGGTGCTGGGCGTGGATCCCTGGCGCCGCCTGGCCAGAGGCCGCCGGCAGGCGGGGGTGTGGTGCAGGGTAACCCGGGCCGTGGCTTTGGCCACTCGGGCGTTCAGCCACCGGGGCAGGTGCCCTTAGCTGCAGGACGGGGCGGGCTGAGGCCACCGGCGCCAGCTGCGGCGCCCGTCACTTCGCAGGCCGCGGGTCGTGGTGGACCTCGGTCTCTAGCGCCGGGCGTGACTGGTGTGGCTCCTGCTGGCCGCGATGGTATTGCCCTTGGGGTTGGGCCGACGCCTTCGGGCGGGCAGCCGCGTGCCGCTCCTCCGCCCCACTACGTTGCGAGGCCGGCTCAGAACCGGACGGGTCCGGCACAGACGAGGCTGATTTCTAGCAATAGAGAGCCCAATGATCCGCCCCGAGACCAGTGGGGGGATGATGGGTTTGATGCGTATGGTGATGGACAGCATCGTGGTTCCTCTTCCACGGGAGGAGGTCGTGGCTATGCCTGGCAGAGTGATGGGTCTGCTGAGAGACCGTTTCTCGGCCCTCCAGGCGGATTTGTCGAGGGAGCATCAGGCCCGGACCACCGCCAGAGAGGAGGCTATCGTGGCCGTCGTGGTGGGGGCCGTGGGAGGTTTCGCCGACCGCCTTCGCCTCCGGCAGTTGTTGACCATGCCGCGTCAGCAGTGGAGACCGACCACACCTCCACGGATCTTCCTACCCAGGCGATGGAGGTGGTGACAGCCTTGGCCAGTGTTGAGGTTCCTGAGACTGGAACTGTGGCCGACAGGTCTGATGCAGAGCGGGCATCCAAGTATGCGCGTAAGAAGGAAAAGATGCTTTGTTACCGTTGTGGTGAGAAGGGCCACTTCATTGCTGAGTGCGTGGCTGAGTTGTGTGAGTCGTGTGGCAAGCCAGCACATGCCTCGGGGGAGTGCCCGTTATTGCGTGACCAGGCTCTGTTGCTAACTATGTATGGAGTCTGTTGTGTTGAGCTTATGTTCTTTGAGTCACCAGTTGCGAGAGAGATTCCGGAGGAGACCCTGAGCTTAACCACCGGGATTGTGAAAGCTACCCAGGGCGAGGTGACTGAGGCTCAGATTGTGCGCAGGCTTCAGGAGCTGGTTCCGGGGGACTTTCGTTGGGAGCTGGTTCTTCTCGAGAACAATGTTTTTAAGGTTGATTTCCCACGGTGGATGATTTGCAGAGATTGCTGAGCTTTGGCTTGTGTAGAGTTCCTGGCACGAAGTGCATTCTAGAGTTTCATGAGTGGAAGAAGGTGGAGCCTAAGGGAAAGCCGCTTACGCAGGTCTGGTTGCGGTTTTCAGGGGCTCCATCTAAGCCTTTGCAGGATGCTCGAGTTGTGGCCAGTATGGGTATTATGGTTGGTAGACGGAGAGAGTGGACATGGCTTTTACGCGTGCTCATGGGGTGGCCTGGATTTTAGTGAGTGTCCTGGATATTGAGTTCGTGCCTGATGTGGTCAACTGGACTTATAGGGGAGAGGTGTTCCCGCTAGAGATCGAGTTTGAGGACATTGAACTGCTTGCTGATGTGGTTAATGGGAATGATGTCGAGGGTGACGGCAGTGCGGGACCCAATGGGGCACCGACTGATGAGTCGACACGTGAGGGGTCTTTCGGATCTCGCCCAGATGCTCAGTTGCCCGGGGATGGGACCGGGGTTGAGTCGGCAGCATCGCCATCGATGCCTATGACTTCGTTGCGGTTTGGGTCCTTTCAGCCAGCATCAGCGCCTCCCAGACTCTGGAGTGACCGGGTAGACTCTGATGATATGTTTGAGCGCACGCTTCCTTTGTTGGAGTTTGAGGGGGCTGGCGGATCTGTGCCTGGACGCTTGGTGAGGGCCTCATCGGTGAGGACTATGGATGGAGTTGGGGCGGGGGAGCCGGAGATTGCTTCTCTTTCCCTTGCTCCTACTGTGGTCGAGACTCCGGCGCAGATGGCTGCGTGTGAGTTGGTGCTGGGGGGAGGGGGTTCGGGACAGGAGGCCTTGACTTCTCTCCATATCCCGACGTCGGTGACGTCGGTCACGCTGGGGTCAGTCACCGCTGGGGGAGGGAGCCCGAGGCAGGCGGCCTCGGCTCCTGCTACTCCGGTTGTGGCGGCGATACCCGCGCCAGCAGCAGCGCTAGGGGGGGGGGGGCTGGGGCAGGTGGCCCTGGCTCCTCCTTCATCTTCGGCGGTCAGGAGGACCGCGTCTCCGACGCCGACGACGCTCCACTCTGCGCCGGCAGGTGGGGCGGGAGGAGGGAGCGGGCAGGCGGCCCCCGCCATCCCCTCTCCTGTCGTACCCGTGGATGTGGACCTCGGCGTGGGGCATTTGTCTGAGGGGCTTGGGAGCCCACAGCCGCCTCCTTCGATAACCTCGGTTGACCCTTTGAGGGACTTAGCGCGAGGCTTTACTAGGGAGGGGGTCGTTGCTTTTGGCGGGATCCCGGACCCCGTCTCGACGGGGATACGGGTGAGTGCTCGTATCCACGAGCTCCCGGAGGTTGATGATATGCAGCAGCGGTGCGCTATGAGGGCGGCCAAGCTTCAGGAGGCTGCGATCTCTTCTGGTATGTCCGTCAACATATATAATTCTTTATTGCATTTTTCTAATGAGGAGATTATAAATAATGCAAACCAATTAGGAGTTTCACTAGGTGCTACTGATAGTGAGATTTCCAATTCGGTGAATGATCTGTTAGATTTGGAGGCAGAGCGTGCCTTATAGACTATTCGTAATCTTGCAGCGGTTAAACCGATGAATGATGATGATATTGATGCGTTAGGGGTTAGAGTGCTTGATACTCTGTGTGCGGATCTAGCACCCCCCAATCATGAGTCTGAGGACGATGAAGAGAATGCCGATGGCAGTATCGTTCAACCCGGTTATGAGGATCGGGCGTCAAAGCCTAGTAAACCAAAGCGCAAGTGGAAACGGAAGATCTATCCCGATTCTGCAGTTCGTAGGAGTGCTAGGATTCGGACTACTAAAAAATTCCATGACGAAATATGAAAGGAATCTTTTGGAATAGCAGAGGTCTAAAGGACTTGGCTAAAAGAAGGTTTCTTGCTGAGGCATCTTTAGAGCAGCGTTTAGATTTCATTGCTCTATCAGAGACTGGTAGAGAAAACTTTGCGCCCCAGTTTCTGTCCTCTCTTGCGGGTGGTATTGATTTCGATTGGCATTGCCTCCCTCCGCGAGGAAGATCAGGTGGTATCTTGCTAGGTGTGAGATGCGATTCGCTTGAAGTCCGAAGTGTAGTGATGGGCGACTTCACGGTTAAGTTTCGAGTCAGGTCTAAAGTAGATGGTTTCAACTGGGCTTTGGTGGCGGTTTATGGTGCCGCACAGCCCGAGCTTAAACCGGAGTTTCTGGCGGACCTTGTTCAAATCTGTGGGTCAGAACAGCTCCCAATTTTAGTTGGGGGTGATTTCAATATCATTAGGAGGAGAGAGGAGAAGAATAATGATAACTTTGACGATAGGTGGTCGTTTATGTTCAATACCATTATTGAAAGCTTGGATCTGAGGGAGATAGAGCTTTCTGATAGAAAGTTTACCTGGGCTAATGCTCTGCCAAACCCAACCTACGAAAAACTTGATCGAGTTCTCGCGAGCGTGGAGTGGGAACAAAAGTTCCCTCTGGTTACGGTGCAAACTCTCTCGCGAGGAATATCCGATCACACACCCTTGTTCCTGGACTCAGGGGAGCCGAACCACGTGGGTAACAAGAACACCTTCTCTTTCGAGATGTCATGGTTCGAACACGAGGGGTTCTTGGACCTGATTGCCAGGGAATGGGCTAGGGGTGCAGGAGGTACGACTGCGGTCGAGCGTTGGCAGAATAAGATTAGGCATTTGAGAAGTTTCTTATGGGGTTGGGCTAAACACCTCAGTGGTGTGTATAAGATTGAAAACGATAGACTCCTTTCTCTTATACAGGCCCTAGACATAAAGGCCGAATCCACGATTTTGCTACCAGCTAAGCTCCAGGTTAAAACTGAGGCGGAGAAGAGGTTGAAAGAACTGCTCAGCGAAGAAGAATTGAAGTGGGATTTGCGAGCTAAAGTCCGCAAAGTGGTCCAAGGGGACACTAATACTCAATTCTTTCATTTGATTGCTAATGGTAAGCACAGAAAGAAGCGAATATTCCAACTTGAACAAGATGAGGGCACTATTTTAGGACAGGATAACCTAAAACATATATTACCGAGTATTATAGGCAGTTATTTGGACCTCCGGAGGATAATTGTGTGTCCCTCGATGGGTCCAGGACTGAGGATGTGCCTCAACTATCGGCTGCCGACAATGATATTCTGGTTGCCCCGTTCTCAGACAAGGAGGTGTTTGATGCTATTGCACAGATGAAAAACAATAAGGTGCCCGGACCGGATGGATTCCCGGTCGAGTTCTATAAAAAGTGCTGGCACATTATTAAGGGGGATTTACTACCTATGTTCCACGATCTGTTCTCTGGACAGCTTCACTTATTTCACTTGAATTTTGGAACTATCACATTGCTTCCTAAGAAAACGGATGCTGTGAGAATTGAGCAGTTCAGGCCGATCTGCCTCCTCAATGTTAGTTTCAAAATCTTCACCAAGGTCGGGACTAATAGGCTCACACGGATTGCGCATTCTGTGGTGCAACAGTCCCAAACTGCTTTCATGCCGGACAGAAATATCCTTGAAGGGGTGGTCGTCCTGCATGAAACGCTCCATGAAATCCATTCCAAAAAATTAGTTGGAGTAATTTTTAAGGTGGATTTCGAGAAAGCGTATGATAAGGTCAAATGGCCATTCCTCCAACAGTCATTGCGTATGAAAGGTTTTGATGAAGCCTGGCGCCGATAGGTTGAATCATTTACGCAAAAAGGTAGTGTGGGAATTAAAGTAAATGATGATATAGGTCATTACTTCCAGACACATAAAGGCCTAAGACAAGGAGATCCGATGTCCCCTATCCTGTTTAACATTGTGGTGGATATGTTAGCAATTTTGATAGGAAGGGCTAAGGAAAATGGTCAAGTAGGTGGATTGGTACCTCATCTTGTTGATGGAGGTGTATCCATCCTTCAGTACGCCGATAATACAATTATCTTTATGGAGCATGACTTAGCCAAGGCGAGAAATATGAAGCTTGTGTTATGCCTATTTGAACAATTGACCGGGTTAAAGATTAACTTTCATAAGAGCGAGTTGTTCTGTTTTGGTAGAGCCAAAGAAGAACAGGAGGCTTATAGGCAATTGTTTGGTGCGAGTTAGGAGAGTTACCCTTCTCTTACCTAGGTATTCCAATACACCATCGTAGGCTGACAAACAGATAATGGAAGTGCATCGAGGACCGATTTGAGAAGAAACTGAGTTGCTGGAAGGGTAAGCTCATGTCATACGGAGGCCGATTAATCTTGATAAATTCGGTGCTCACGAGTATGCCTATGTTTCTCCTATCGTTCTTTGAGGTCCCAGTTGGTGTTAGGAAAAGACTGGACTATTATCGATCGCGTTTCTTTTGGCAGGGTGATGAGCTTAAAAGAAAATATCGGCTTGCTAAATGGGATATCATCTGTAGACCGAAAGACCAAAGGGGTCTTGGTATTGAGAATCTAGAAGTTAAGAACAGATGCCTTCTTAGCAAGTGGCTGTGGAAGCTCTCATCGGAGAATGATGCTATGTGGGCTCAAATCCTTCACAGCAAGTACCTCCAGACAAAAACTTTGTCCCAGGTCACAGTCAGGCCGACTGATTCACCTTTCTAGAAAGGACTGATGAAAGTCAAACAATCTTTGTTTAATAGGATGAACTTTGTTATTGGAAACGGCGCTAGTACACGTTTCTGGGAGGATACTTGGCTCGTCGATACACCCTTGGCCATTCAATATCCGTCTTTGTACCGTATTGTCCGACGACGTGAGGTGTTCGTCGCATCGGTATTTCAATCTATCCCCTTTAATATTCAGTTTCGACAGTCGCTAGCGGGCAATCGTTGGGAAGAATGGCTCCGTCTAGTTAGGAGACTGATGGAGGTTCAGCTTTCTCAACAACCTGCTGAATTACGCTGGAAACTGACTATGTCTGGAGTATTCACAGTTAAATCAATGTATATTGATGTTATTAATTCGAACTCCATTCCTACCTCCAAGCATGTTTGGGCTGTCAAAGTTCCTTTGAAAATAAAAGTGTTTATGTGGTTTGTTCATAAACAAGTTATTTTAACCAAGGACAACTTGATAAAGCGTAATTGGACAGGACCTACTAGGTGTAGTTTCTGTGATCGGGATGAGACAATCAGACACCTCTTTTTTGATTGCCCGCTGGCCAAAGTCCTTTGGCGGACGGTCCACATTGCTTTTAATATCAATCCACCGAATTTTGTCAACGCATTATTTGGGACATGGCTTAATGGGATTGAGCCTGACTTAGCGAGACACATTCGGGTTGGAGTTTGCGCTTTGCTGTGGACTATCTGGACTTGCAGAAATGATTTGGTTTTTAACAGACTATCACGTATCCATTTTTTGCAGGTTATATTTCGAATCATGGCACTGATCCGTTCGTGGTCGCTATTCACTCCGATGGAGGCCACGGAGCATTTGGTTACTGGATCTTTCCGCTGGGAGATGGTAACTCGGGATATCTTCAACCGGTTTGGATGGCGGTCATGTAATAGGATAGGCAATTAGTTTACCTATTTATTTTTAGCCACCCGGTTGTGGCGTCTTTTCGTGACTAGTTGATGTTTCTAGCCTTGCTTGGCTCTGTGTGAGCCTTCTCTGTTTTTTATTACTTTTGGAAACCTTGGAACCATGTTGGCACTGCTTTATTTGGTTAATAAAAAGGCCGGATGCATCACTCTGATGCAGAGGCCGGGGAGCCCTCCTTTTCAAAAAAAATGTCACAGACCCAAAAGCAGGTGCCTTTACGGCATCGAGTCATGCCTCCCTTGCGATAGGGTTGCCAATTCACAGCCCCACCTGCTCGTAGTAGTCCATGTCTCGTGCGGCAATGGCCATTGTTATTCCTATTGGCGACTGGCATTGCCTTCGCTGGTAGCCTTGCAGCTCGTGTAGAAGACGCATCTACGACCTTGCAGGACCTGATCGTCGCTCCTCCTCCTTTGTGCATGTCCACCGATGTTTGTAGCATGGTCGTATCAGGGTTGTAGCTTATATACCAATTGTTATAGCTTTGTCAACGGGGCGCGGGCTAGAAAAACATGCGGTGTATATGACGTGTGAACCTAGGATCTTGCTTCCATTAGACAGTGCACATCAGTCGCTGAATCGGCAGCCTTTCACCGATGGAAAAAACTCTCTGGCTATTGCAACCCTATCCCTGGCCCTGTAACAACGTCATCCCTCAGTGTGGGTCAACAATTTCCCATCCCTATACTAGAAAGTTGCTCGGGATTTGGGTGTTTCTTGGGCATGGCTGCATGTAGAAGAAGTTTGGGAACGACTTATTGGAGGGTACCCTTCGTGGGGTGCAGTTTTACTGCGGAGGAGCGCCATAGCACGCCATGTGCCGTGTCTCAGCGTAGCCATCCTCCCCGACTCGTCGGTTAGGAGAGTAGCGACCATATGTGTCGCGTTGGACGCTTTCTATCGGTACATTTTTTATTTTCCTGGCTTTTCATTTATTGGGAGAGGGGGGGGGGACCGTATTCGTACCCTGGGTGAGGAAGAGTTATCTCCACCATCAATGCCCCATATTTTTACGTTCCGTAAATTTTATCTTATTTCCGACGTAAAAAGAGACCGTAAGAAAATATATAATCGTTGTAAAAAATATTTTATGTTATATTACAAACGTAAAAACATAGTGTAAAATACACATAAAGTGCAAATTTTCTTGTCTTATGACCTATATTTTTATTTTCTTATGCCAAATTTTACATAATGAATCCTATAGGGTTGTAACTATTTAAATTGCAAACGTAATTTAATTACGAAATAATCGTAAGATTACCTCGGGTGAAGAATAACTTATTCTGCACCCTGGTGATGAATAGTAACACTATATATATATATATATATATATATATATATTGCCTGTGATGACAAAAGCACAATTGTGCTTCCTCGAGTTGTGCTTCTAACGTGAAAGAACAACCGTGTTTCCCCAAAAATAAAGTACAATTGTGCTTTTCACGCAAGAAGCCTAGTTGTGCTTCCGTGGGAAGCACGTTTGTATGTGCTTCCCACATGAAAAGAACAACTGTGTTTCTCCCAAAGTGAAGCATGGTTGTGCTTCTCCAAAAGTGAAGCATAAATAATATAGTTTTGAACTGTAGGTTAGTACACTTTTCAAGCACATGCCAGTGCAATTTTGGAGCATATATTTTTATCTATTTTTTTTTATCAAAATCTATCATCACTGGATCTAGTTTTGAAGATCTCAGCGCGCGGAACGCAACGATAAAAACGGTTCGTGATTTGAACGCATGGTTGGAACGATGATTTGTTTTAAAAAATTGAAACCTTGAAAGAAAAAAAACAGAAATAAACCCGACCATCTCGGGTTAAAATCCCACCAAACCTCTATCATTATGACAAGTGGCGCACATGTGGTTTAGTAAACCACCAGGAAGATGGGAGTGACCTTTGCAAGGGGTACCCCTTAAGTAATGATAGCAGAGAAGTTTAGTTAGACGGGTGGGAGAACCACTTTCCTCGTGAGAATACGACCCAATCCTTCATGAAGAAACGATTTCAACCCAGGGTTTATCGACCATTCGACCTTATTAAAAAGGTGGGAAATCCGCTTCAAAAGTAAAGCCTCATTTTGGAGCTACAAATCAATTATGCCAAGACCACCCCTAGCTTTAGGATGGAAAACCATATACCATGCTACAATCGAGTTCGGGTGCCGCTTCAAACAATCTTTTCTTCACAGACATAGCCTCCAAATTTTATCCAGACGAATGATCAAGGTCTTCTGCAACTTAAACATGCACACAAAAATTGTTGGGAGAGCAAACAAAAGGAAATGGATGTAGGTTAAGTGACCTACATATGTCAAGAATCCGAGTAAATAGCATATAACTACCATAATTCGGCTTAGGGTTCCCCCCAAACAACCTTTTTTTTGTGAACGTGACCACCCTGAAGGTAATACATTCCAAGCTACTATTTATGCTAGTGAGCGGTTTGGCCAATTTAACATTGATTATGATAGGATTGGCCCACCAGCTAGGTCCACATGTGCTCCGTGGGAGATGGCGACACGATGACGAACCTTAGAGCACTTGATTGGTCCTACCCTGGTCAAAACCTGAAGGAAATATGCCCTAGAGGCAATAATAAAGTTATTATTTATTTCCTTATTTCATGATAAATGTTTATTATTCATGCTAGAATTGTATTAACCAGAAACATAATACATGTGTGAATACATAGACAAACATAGTGTCACTAGTATGCCTCTACTTGACTAGCTTGTTGAATCAATGATGGTTATGTTTCCTAACCATAGACACGAGTTGTCATTTGATTAACGGGATCACATCATTAGAGAATGATGTGATTGACTTGACCCATCCGTTAGCTTAGCACGATGATCGTTTAGTTTGTTGCTATTGCTTTCTTCATGACTTATACATGTTCCTATGACTATGAGATTATGCAACTCCCATTTACCAGAGGAACACTTTGTGTGCTACCAAACGTCACAACGTAACTGGGTGATTATAAAGCTGCTCTACAGGTGTCTCCAAAGATACTTGTTGAGTTGGCGTATTTCGAGATTAGGATTTGTCACTCCGATTGTCAAAGAGGTATCTCTGGGCCCACTCGGTAATGCACATCACTATAAGCCTTGCAAGCATTGTAACTAATGAGTTAGTTGCGGGATGATGTATTATGGAACGAGTAAAGAGACTTGCCAATAACGAGATTGAACTAGGTATTGAGATACCAACAATCGAATCTCCGACAAGTAACATACCAATGACAAAGGGAACAATGTATGTTGTTATGCGGTTTGACCGATAAAGATCTTCGTAGAATATGTGGGAGCCAATATGAGCATCCAGGTTCCGCTATTGGTTATTGACCAGAGACGTGTCTCGGTCATGTCTACATAGTTCTCGAACCCGTAGGGTCCGCACGCTTAAAGTTCGATGACAGTTATATTATGAGTTTATGTGTTTTGATGTACCGAAGGTAGTTCGGAGCCCCGGATGTGATCACGGACATGACGAGGAGTCTCTAAATGGTCGAGACATGAAGATTGATATATTGGACGACTATATTCGGACACCGGAATGGTTCCGGGGGTTATCGGATATATACCGGAGTACCGGGGGGTTACCGGAACCCCTCGGAGGTTAATGGGCCTCATGGGCCCAATTGGTGGAAAAGGAGAGGCGGCCAAGGGGCAGCCGTGCGCCCCTCCCCTCCCAAGTCCGAATTGGACTAGGAAGGGGGGCGGCGCCCCCCCTTTCCTTTCTCCCTCTTTCTCCTTCCCTCTCCTCTCCTACTCCAACATGGAAAGGGGGGAGTCCTACTCCCGATGGGAGTAGGACTCCTCATGGGGCGCGCCAAGGGTGGCCGGCGCCCTCCCCTCCTCTACTCCTTTATATACGGGGAGGGAGGCACCCCCTAGACACAACAATTGATCTCTTGGATCTCTTATCCGTGTGCGGTGCCCCCTCCACCATAGTCCACCTCGATAATATCATAGCGGTGCTTAGGCGAAGCCCTACGTCGGTAGAACATCATCATCTTCACCACGCCGTCGTGCTGACGGAACTCTCCCTCAAAGCTCGGCCGAATCGAAGTTTGAGGGACGTCATCGAGCTGAACGTGTGCTGAACTCGAAGGTGTCGTAAGTTCCGTACTTGATCGGTCGGATCATGAAGACGTACGACTACATCACTCATGTTGTGCAAACGCTTCCGCTTTCGGTCTACGAGGGTACGTGGACAACACTCTCCCCTCTCGTTGCTATGCATCACCATGATCCTGCGTGTGCGTAGGAACATTTTTGAAATTACTACGTTCCCCAACAGTGGTATCAGAGCCATGTTTTATGCGTAGATGTTATATGTGAAAGTGCGTTATATCGACTAGAGGGGGGGGGTGAATAGGCGATTTTTATGAAGGTCTTCAAAACGTGGAAGTTTCGAAGACAAACGATAGAAATAAACCTATTACCATACAGCGGAAGGTAGACTACACTAGGCAAACCATAGTCAAGTATTCAATGAAGTGAAAGCACAATGACTAATAGCAGCTAGGTAGTAAGGATCAGGTAGGAAGATATTATGAAGCCAATCAGAACAAGCAGTCACTCAGTGAAGACAGAAGATAGTGCAATCATACAATGACTTCACAAGGACCAACAGTAAGTAAAGGGAAGGGACGGATGAAACCAGTGACTCGTTGAAGACAATGATTTGTTGGACCAGTTCCAGTTGCTGTGACAACTGTACGTCTGGTTAGGGTGGCTAGGTATTTAAACCTGAGGACACACAGTCCCGGACACCCAATCCTGAACACGCAGCTTAGGACACCCAGTCCTCACCGTATTCCCCTTGAGCTAAGGTCACACAGACCTCGCCCAATCACTCTGGCAAGTCTTCAAGGTAGACTCCCAAACCTTCACAGACTTCGTTCACCGGCGATCCACAATGAATCTTGGATGCTCAGAACGCGACGCCTAACTGGCTGGAGGATTCACAGTCCTCAAGTGTAATAAGTCTTCAGATCACACAAACAAGAAGACTTAAGTGATGCCTAACACTCTTTGGCTGTGGGTGGTTAGGGCTTTATCCTCGCAAGGAATTCTCTCTCAAAGGCTTCGATGTGGGTTGCTCTCAAACGACAAAAGACGTACTCTAACTCTGAGCAGCCAACTGTTTATGGTTGTAGGGGGTGGGCTATTTATAGCCACTAGGCAACCCGACCTGATTTGTCCAAAATGACCCTGGGTCACTAAGGAACTGACACGTGTTCCAACGGTCAGATTTCAAACACACACGACAACTTTACTTGGGCTACAAGCAAAGCTGACTTGTCTGACTCTGGACAAGATTTGCTCTCATAGTCTTCACTCGAAGACATAGGTTTTGGTTAAGCATCACTTCAGTCATTCTGACTGGTTCTCTTGGACCCCACTTAACAGTACGGTGGTTCCTATGACTCAATAAAGAAGAAAAAGAACTACGAAAGATCTGAGTCTTCGAGCTCCATAGGCTTCATGCGATGTCTTCTCTTGTCATAGTCTTCAATGTGAATATCTTCACATACCACTTTTGACATCAATGTCTTCATACATTTTTAGGGGTCATCTCTGGTAGGAAAACCGAATCAATGAGGGACTTCTACCTGTGTTATCCTGCAATTCTCACAAACACATTAGTCCCTCAACTAGGTTTGTCGTCAATACTCCAAAACCAACTAGGGGTGGCACTAGATGCACTTACATTTACAACTCTCGTTTTTACAACTCAGATTCAGAGTACGGCTTTTGTCGTTTGAGAGCAACCCACCTCGAAGCCTTTGAGAGAGAATTCCTTGCGAGGATAAAGCCCTAACCACCCAGAGCGAAAGAGAATTAGGCATCACTTAAGTCTTCTTGTCTGTGTGATCTGAAGACTTATTACACTTGAGGACTGTGCATCCTCCAGCCGGTTAGGCGTCGCGTTCTGAGCATCCAAGAGACATTGTGGATTGCCGGTGAACGAAGTCTGTGAAGGTTCGGGAGTCTACCTTGAAGACTTACCAAAGTGATTGGGCGAGGTCCGTGTGACCTTAGCTCAAGGGGAATACGGTGAGGACTGGGTGTCCTGAGCTGCGTGTTCAGGACTGGGTGTCCGGGACTATGTGTTCTAAGGTTTAAATACCTAGCCGCCCTAACCAGACGTACAGTTGTCACAGCAACTGGAACTGGTCCAACAAATCATTGTCTTCAACGAGTCACTGGTTTCATCTTCCCTTCCCTTTACTTACGGTTACTCCTTGTGAAGTCATTGTATGTTCGCACTATCTTTTGTCTTCACTGAGTGACTGCGTGTTCTGTGTGGCTTCATAATATCTTCCTACCTGATCCTTACTACATTGCTGCTATTAGTCATTGTGCTTTCTCTCTATTGAATACTTGACTATGGCTTTCCTAGTGTAGTCTACCTTCCGCTGTAGGGTAATAGGTTTATTTCTATCGTTTGTCTTCATAACTTCCACGTTTTGAAGACTTTCATAAAAATCGCCTATTCACCCCCCCTCTAGTCGATATAACGCACTTTCAATTGGTATCAGAGCAAGGTGCTCCCTTGTTTTGTGTGATTCGGTTTAACCACCTGGAGTTTTAGCTATGTCGACTGCAGGGATAATTAAAGTCTCCGCTGCGTGCCCCGTCTTCGATGGAACTGAATATCCCTACTGGAAGAATAAGATGCGCATGCATCTTGAAGCCATTGACGTCGACCTATGGTATGTCGTCAAGAACGGCGTTCCCAAGGCTGGAGAAGGTGTCACTGCTGCTGATGTCAAGAAGTTCATTCAACTGGACTCTACTGCCAAGAATATCATCTGTGGTCATCTGACCAAAGGACAGTATGGCTGTGTGAGTGCTTTGGAAACATCTAAGCTGGTCTGGGACTGGCTCTCCAAGGTCAATGAAGGCGTCTCAACGCAGAGAGATCAGAGAATCAGTGTCCTTCGCAACCTCTTCAACCGCTTCAAGCGAAATGACAATGAGAATGTCCAGCTCACATTTGACCGACTCACTGACATCACAAATGAGCTTCAAGCCCTCGGCGCTACTGAGATCACCAAACATGAAGTCGTCAAGACACTACTGAGATCACTTGATAGTTCGTTTGACACCCTAGCCCTGATGATTCAAGAACGTCCTGATTTCAAGACACTCGATCCGTCTGACATACTTGAGAGGCTCAACACACATGAGTTTCAGCTTTCTGAGAAAAGAGATATCTACGGTCCAAACTATGGGCGAACTCGTGCCTTGAAGGCAAAAGCTGTCTCCTCATCTGAAGAAGAATCTAACAGCAGTTCGGATGATCCTGAAGACATTGGAAGGGAACTTGCTATGCTTGTGAAGAAGTTCCAAAAATTCACCAAGAAGAAAGGTTTCAGAAAGTCTTCCCGATCAAGCTCAAGGAATGATGAAGCTTATGCTCACGACTACAAGAAAAAAACATGTCACAAGTGCAAGAAACCTGGCCACTTCATCTCTGAGTGTCCACAGTGGGACAATGAGAACAAAAAGAAGAAGAAGAGCAAGGAATATGACTCTGACGACAAGAAGAAGAAGAAATACTCAAAGTCTTCTTCCAAGTCTTCCTCAAAGTCTTCATCAGACAAGAAGAGCTCATCTGGCAAGGCACGTGCGTTTGTTGGCAAGGAAATGGATTCAGAGGAGGAGTCCGCTTCTGAGGAGGCGGAGGTGGAGTCTGAGGAGGAGTCCGATTCAGGCGTCGCAAGTCTGGCTACAGTATACGTTGCCAAGTCCATCTTCAACACTAAAGACAATGACTTCATCACCGACACCGATGCAAATGACAAGGACTACTCCACTTCTACCTACTGCTTCATGGCACGCGGTGCCAAGGTAAACACACGCACTACTCACTATCAAACATCTAGTGACGATGACTCTGATTGTGGCTCAAAACCTAGCTACAAAACACTTGCTAAAATTGCAACTGAACAACAGAAAGCTATGGAACATATTCAAAAACTGTTAGACAGAAGCGATGATCTGTTAGGTGCTGAAATGACTCGATCTGAATCCTTAATTGAAGATATAAAAAATCTTCACGTTAAATATGAGGAACTTGAAAGTCGTCATGAAACTCTCTCAACAACTCATGAAAAGCTTTCCTATGATTATCTTCAAAGGAAGCAAGATCTTGAGAAATTGAGAGCGGCTCATGAAGATCTTCAAAAGGAAAACGAGTCACTTCACGCCAAACAGATCAGTTCCGCTCAGGAAGTATTTGAACCACCATGTCTTAAATGCATTGAGCGTGATAATGCTACTTCTGTTGCTGAATGTTCTACTGCTACTACTGTTGCAATATCTTCAACTGTTGATGTGGTAACTAACCCCTCTGCTGAGGATACCACTGCTATTGCTGATGAGAATGCTAGGTTGAAGACATTGCTTGAAACAGGGATGTACAAAAGTCTTAATGGGCATCAGACACTATGTGATGTCCTCAAAAAGCAGATTCTGAACCGAAACCCGAGGAAAGAGGGTGTTGGGTTCATAAGGAAAATGAATGCTGATGGCTCTTACTGGAAACCTGAGTAGTACCCCAAAACCACGTGGGTTGCTGCAAAGGAACCTTCAGCAGATCCATCCAATCTATCTGGCTTCACTTGTGCTAACCCCATTATCATTGATGAATCCCTTGATGCAAACTATAAACTGTTTAAGAATCAGAATGGTGAAGTGTTTGCCAGGTACATTGGTACTAACTGCAGGAATGGACCGCCTATGAAGAAGATCTGGGTTCCGAAAAGGTGTCTGGAGAATCTTCCTGTGAATGTCATCATGACACCCCACGTGAAGAAGATAAACCTCAGACCAAAGGCTTCATACGGTCCAAAGGCTTCATACAGACAGAGGACTCACCTGATTCGCACTAACGCAAATGTTTTGCAGGGAAACCATACTCAGGCATATGAATATGAGAGCGGTTCATCAAACCGCCATGTTCATAAGACCAAGAACTATTCTGCTTATTCTTATGAGTACTATTTTCCGCCTGCAAGACTGTTTTCTAGGGCTCCAAAGCCAAAGTTCTCAGATGCTACACTTAGACTTATTACTTCTAAGCCACCCTTGAAGATGTGGGTGGCTAAGAAAGCTTAACTCTCTTTTGCGGGGAAAGGTCTCCAGCAGAAAACCAAAATCGTCTGACGCTATTGCTGGGGACGTTAAACATCTTGTAGGGCGCAAGATCAAATGCCTGAATGGTCTTACTATGTACTTCGTTCCTGAATCGCTTGCTACTCTCCCTATTAGTCCTAATCTGGATCTAAGCTTTCATAACCCACTGGTTCGTCAAATGTTTTTGCTTCACAATGCTCTTCGTGAAGCCTATCCCCCTAACTGCACTGTAGGGTACGACACCAGCGTCTTCAGAATGGATTATTGATAGTGGGTGTACAAATCGCATGACTGGCAAAAGAAGCCTTCTTATGGACTCAACCTTACGTCCATCCGACAAGAGCCACATCACATTTGCTGACACTGATAAAAGTAAGGTATTGGGTCTAGGTAGAGTTGCAATCTCAAGGGATCAACACATGGATAAAGTCATGCTTGTTGAATCCCTTGGCTTCAACTTAATGTCTGTCTCGATGCTTTGCGATTTAAACATGATCGTAATATTTGGAAAATATCGTTGCCTTGTTCTAATGGAATCTGACAAGTCTCTAGTATTTGAAGGGTATCGAAAAGATGATTTGTACGTGGTAGATTTCTCAGCAGGACCACAGCTTGCCGTATGTCTTCTAGCAAAAGCTTCAGAATGCTGGCTCTGGCATCGGAGGCTTGGGCATGCTGGCATGAGGAACCTCCACACCCTGGCAAAGAAGAAGCATGTCATAGGCATCGAGGGCATCAAGTTCAAGAAAGATCACTTATGCGGTGCCTGTGAGGCAGGAAAGATGACGAGGGCCAAACATCCCTCGAAGACAATCATGACCACTACTCGACCCTTCGAACTGCTCCACATGGATCTTTTCGGTCCCACTCATTACTCAACTCTTACTACTACTGCTTGTCTCTATGGCTTTGTCATTGTTGATGATTATTCTAGATATACTTGGGTGCACATAATCCTTTACAAGACTGAAGTGCAGGATGTCTTCAGACGCTTCGCCAATCGAGCAATGAACAACTATGGCACCAAGATAAAGCATATCAGAAGTGACAATGGCACTGAATTCAAGAACACTGACCTTGATACATATCTTGATACCTTGGGCATCACACATGAATTCTCAGCCCCGTACACGCCACAGCAGAATGGGGTCGTCGAACGCAAGAACAGAACACTCATTGAGATGGCCAGAACGATGCTACATGAATACAAGACCCCAAGAAAATTCTGGCCTGAAGCCATTGATACTGCATGCCATACAATCAATCGTGTTTATCTTCACAAGCTTCTGAACAAGACATCTTATGAGCTCCTTACTGGCAAGAAGCCAAATGTCAGTTACTTCAGAGTATTTGGCGCCAGGTGCTGGATCAAGGACTCACATCACACCTCAAAGTTTGCACCAAAAGCACATGAGGATTTTATGCTTGGATATGGAAAGGATTCGCACTCCTACAGAGTCTTCAATCTCTTTCATTACAAAGTGGTTGAAACAGTGGATGTACGGTTCGATGAGACCAATGGTTCACAAAGAGAGCAACTGCCAAATGTGCTAGATGAAGTTCCATCCAGTGAATCAATCAAGCTAATGGGAACTGGAGAAATTATACCTTCTGAAGCTCATCCTGAAGA
>NC_053024.1:92077693-92101759 GCF_003073215.2 Triticum urartu
CATGCAGCTTGTAGATGTTCTCCAGGTAAGAGTGAGCCACTTTAGCTGCCGTGAATGGGTGGCTGAGAGCTAGAAAATGGCCGTAACGGGTAAACTTGTTGACCACAACTAGGATGCAGTTGAACTTGCCCGAAGAAGGTAGGCATGTTGGAAATATGCCCTAGAGGCAATAATAAATTGATTATTATTATATTTCCTTGTTCATGATAATCGTTTATTATCCATGCTAGAATTGTATTGATAGGAAACTCAGATACATGTGTGGATACATAGACAACACCATGTCCCTAGTAAGCCTCTAGTTGACTAGCTCGTTGATCAATAGATGGTTACGGTTTCCTGACCATGGACATTGGATGTCGTTGATAGCGGGATCACATCATTAGGAGAATGATGTGATGGACAAGACCCAATCCTAAGCATAGCACTAGATCGTGTAGTTCGTATGCTAAAGCTTTTCTAATGTCAAGTATCATTTCCTCAGACCATGAGATTGTGCAACTCCCGGATACCGTAGGAATACTTTGGGTGTGCCAAATGTCACAACGTAACTGGGTGGCTATAAAGGCACACTACAGGTATCTCCGAAAGTGTCTGTTGGGTTGGCACGAATCGAGACTGGGATTTGTCACTCCGTGTAAACGGAGAGGTATCTCTGGGCCCACTCGGTAGGACATCATCATAATGTGCACAATGTGATCAAGGAGTTGATCACGGGATGATGTGTTACAGAACGAGTAAAAGAGACTTGCCGGTAACGAGATTGAACAAGGTATCGGGATACCGACGATCGAATCTCGGGCAAGTACAATACCGCTGGACAAAGGGAATTGTATACGGGATTGATTGAATCCTCGGCTTCGTGGTTCATCCGATGAGATCATCGTGGAACATGTGGGAACCAACATGGGTATCCAGATCCCGCTATTGGTTATTAACCGGAGAACGTCTCGGTCATGTCTGCATGGTTTCCGAACCCGTAGGGTCTACACACTTAAGGTTCGATGACGCTAGGGTTATAAGGAATAGATATATGTGGTTAACGAATGTTGTTCGAAGTCCCGGATGAGATCCCGGACGTCACGAGGAGTTCCGGAATGGTCCGGAGGTAAAGATTTATATATGGGAAGTCCTGTTTTGGTCACCGGAAAAGTTTCGGGTTTTATCGGTAACGTACCGGAACCACCGGGAGGGTCCCGGGGGTCCACCAAGTGGGTCCATAAGCCCCGGAGGGCTGCATGGGCCAAGTGTGGGAGGGGACCAGCCCCAGGTGGGCTGGTGCGCCCCCCCACCAAGTCCCAAGGCGCAAGGGAGAGTGGAAGGGGGCAAACCCTAGGCTCAGATGGGCCTAAGGCCCACCTAGTGGTGCGCCCCCTCTCTCCCCCCCTTGGCCGCCCCCCTAGATGGGATCTAGGCTGGCAGCCACCCCTAGGGGTGGAAACCTAGGTGGGGGCGCAGCCCCTCCCCTCACCTATATATACTTGAGGTTTGGGCTTCCCAGCACACACGAGTTCCTCTCCTTCTTGGCGCAGTCCTACCCCTCTCCCTCCTCGACTCTTGCGGTGCTTGGCGAAGCCCTGCTGGAGTACCACGCTCCTCCATCACCACCACGCCGTTGTGCTGCTGCTGGATGGAGTCTTCCTCAACCTCTCCCTCTCTCTCCTTGCTGGATCAAGGCATGGGAGACGTCACCGGGCTGTACGTGTGTTGAACACGGAGGTGCCGTCCGTTCGGCACTAAGATCATCAGTGATTTGGATCACGACGAGTACGACTCCATCAACCCCATTCTCTTGAACGCTTCCGCGTAGCGATCTACAAGGGTATGTAGATGCACTCTCCTTCCCCTCGTTTCTGGTTTCTCCATAGATAGATCTTGGTGACACGTAGGAAAATTTTGAATTTCTGCTACGTTCCCCAACAGTGGCATCATGAGCTAGGTCTATGCGTAGTTTCTATGCACGAGTAGAACACAAAGTAGTTGTGGGCGTTGATTTTGTTCAATATGCTTACCGTTACTAGTCCAATCTTGATTCGGCAGCATTGTGGGATGAAGCGGCCCGGACCGACCTTACACGTACTCTTACGTGAGACTGGTTCCATCGACTGACATGCACTAGTTGCATAAGGTGGCTAGCGGGTGTCTGTCTCCCCCACTTTAGTCGGATCGGATTCGATGAAAAGGGTCCTTATGAAGGGTAAATAGCAATTGGCATATCACGTTGTGGTTTTTGCGTAGGTAAGAAACGTTCTTGCTAGAAACCCATAGCAGCCACGTAAAACATGCAAACAACAATTAGAGGACGTCTAACTTGTTTTTGCAGGGTATGCTATGTGATGTGATATGGCCAAGAAGAATGTGATGAATGATATGTGATGTATGAGATTGATCATGTTCTTGTAATAGGAATCACGACTTGCATGTCGATGAGTATGACAACCGGCAGGAGCCATAGGAGTTGTCTTTATTTATTGTATGACCTGCGTGCCATTGAGAAACGCCATGTAAATTACTTTACTTTATTGCTAAACGTGTTAGACATAGTAGTAGAAGTAATAGTTGGCGAGCAACTTCATGGAGACACGATGATGGAGATCATGATGATGGAGATCATGGTGTCATGCCGGTGACAAGATGATCATGGAGCCCCGAAGATGGAGATCAAAAGGAGCAATATGATATTGGCCATATCATGTCACTATTTGATTGCATGTGATGTTTATCATGTTTTTGCATCTTGTTTACTTAGAACGACGGTAGTAAATAAGATGATCCCTCATAATAATTTCAAGAAAGTGTTCCCCCTAACGGTGCACCGTTGCGACAGTTCGTTGTTTCGAAGCACCAGTGATGATCGGGTGTGATAGATTCTAACGTTCACATACAACGGGTGTAAGATAGATTTACACACGCGATACACTTAGGTTGACTTGACGAGCCTAGCATGTACAGACATGGCCTCGGAACATAAGAGACCGAAAGGTCGAGCATGAGTCATATGGTAGATACGATCAACATGAAGATGTTCACCGATGATGACTAGTCCGTCTCACGTGATGATCGGACACGGCCTAGTTGACTCGGATCATGTAATCACTTAGATGACTAGAGGGATGTCTATCTGAGTGGGAGTTCATAAGATGAACTTAATTATCCTGAACATAGTCAAAAAGATCTTTGCAAATTATGTCATAAGCTCGCGCTTTAGTTCCACTGTTTAGATATGTTCCTAGAGAAAATATAGTTGAAAGTTGACAGTAGTAATTATGCGGACAGTAGAAAGCTTATGTCCTTAATGCACCGCTCAGTGTGCTGAACCCCAAACGTCGTTTGTGGATGTTACGAACATCGGACATACACATTTAGATAACTACGTGATAGTTCAGTTAAACGGCTTAGAGTTGAGGCACCAAAGACGTTTTCGAAACGTCGCGGAACATATGAGATGTTTCGAGGGCTGAAATTGGGATTTCAGGCTCGTGCCCACGTCAGGAAGTATGAGACCTCCGACGATTTTCTTAGCCTGTAAACTAAGGGAGAAAAGCTCAATTGTTGAACTTGTGCTCAGATTGTCTGAGTACAACAATCATTTGAATCGAGTGGGAGTTGATCTTCCAGATGAGATAGTGATATTTCTCCGAAGTCATTACCACCAAGCTGCTAGAGCTTCGTGATGAACTATAATATATTAGGGACATATATGATGATCCTTGAGATATTCGCGATGTTTGACACCGCGAAAGTAGAAATCAAGAAGGAGCATCAATTGTTGATGGTTAGTGAAACCACTAGTTTCAAGAAGGGCAAGGGCAAGAAGGGATACTTCATGAAACGGCAAATCAGCTGCTGCTCTAGTGGAGAAACCCAAGGTTGAACCCAAACCCGAGACTGAGTGCTTCTGTAATAAGGGAAACAGCCACTGGAGCAGAATTACCCTAGATACTTGGTAGATGAGAAGACTGTCGATAGAAGTATATTGTATATACATTATGTTAATGTGTACTTTACTAGTATTCCTAGTAGCACCAGGGTATTAGATACCGGTTCGGTTGCTAAGTGTTAGTAACTCGAAATAAAAG
This sequence comes from Triticum urartu, assembly GCF_003073215.2. Taxonomy (NCBI): domain Eukaryota; kingdom Viridiplantae; phylum Streptophyta; class Magnoliopsida; order Poales; family Poaceae; genus Triticum; species Triticum urartu. The sequence continues at coordinate 92,081,773 of NC_053024.1, forward strand.
CTACGAAATAAACGGAGACTAGCTAAAAGGTGAGATGACGATATGTGTTGAAAGTATTTCCAACGTTGATCAAACATCGCACGCTCCCTCTACCATCGAGATTGGTGTTTGCGTTGAGCATAGACATAATTGGATTATGTCTATCGCAATACGGTTATTCATTTAAGTAGAATAATGGTTACTCTGTTTATTTGAATAATACCTTCAATGGTCTTGCACCTAAAATGAATGGTTTATTGAATCTCGATCGTAGTGATACACATGTTCATGCCAAAAGATATAAGATAGTAATGATAGTACCACCTACTTGTGGCACTGCCACGTAAGTCATATCGGTATAAAACGCATGAAGAAGCTCCATGTTGATGGATCTTTGGGCTCACTCGTTTTTGAAAAGTTTGAGACATGCGAACCATGTCTATTGGTGTATATGCATGAAGAAACTCCATGCAAATGGACCGTTTGGACTCACTTGATTTTGAATCACTTGAGACATGCAAATCATACCACATGGGCAAGATGACTGAAAGCCTCGTTTTCAGTAAAATGGAACTAGAAAGCAACTTGTTGGAAGTAATACATTTTGATGTGTGCAGTCCAATGAGTGCTGAGGCGTGTAGTGGATATCGTTATGTTCTTACTTCATAGATGATTTGAGTAGATACTGAGTATATTTACTTGATGAATCACGAGTCTGAATTATTGAAAGGTTCAAGTAATTTCAGGGTGAAGTTGAAAGATCGTCGTGACAAGAGGATAAAAGATCTATGATATGATCATAGAGATGAATATCTGAATTACGAGTTTGGCACAGAATTAAGACATTGTGGAAATTGTTCCACAACTAATACAGCCTGGAACACCATAGTGTGATGGTGTATCCGAACATCATAACTGCACCCTATTGGATATGATGCATACCATGATGTCTCTTATCGAATTACCATGATAGTTTATGGGTTAGGCATTAGAGACAACCACATTCACTTTAAATAGGGCACCACGTAATTCCGATGAGATGACACCGTATGAACTGTGGTTTAGAGAAACCTAAGCTGTCATTTCTTAAAAGTTTGGGGCTGCGACGCTTATGTGAAAAAGTTTCAGGCTAATAAGCTCGAACCCAAAGCGGATAAATGCATCTTCATAGGACACCCAAAAACAGTTGGGTATGCCTCCTGTCTCAGATCCGAAAGCAATAAGGGATTGTTTCTAGAATCGGATCCTTTCTCGAGGAAAAGTTTCTCTCGAAGGAATTGAGTGGGAGGATGGTGGAGACTTGATGAGGTTATTGAACCGTCACTTCAACTAGTGTATAGCAGGGCACAAAGAGCTGTTCCTGTGGCACCTACACCAATTGAAGTGGAAGCTTATGATATTGATCATGAGACTTTGGATCAAGTCACTCCCAAACCTCGTAGGATGACAAGGATGCGTACTACTTCAGAGTGGTACGTAATCCTGTCTTGGAAGTCATGTTGCTAGACAACAATGAACCTACGAGCTAGGGAGAAGTGATGGTGGGCCCGGATTCCGATAAATGGCTCGAGGCCATAAAATTCGAGAGAGGATCCATGTATGAAGACAAAGTGTAGACTTTGGCAGAATGGCTCGATGGCCGTTAGGCTATTGAGTACAGATGGATTTTAAAAGGAAGACGAACAATGATGGTATGTATCACCATTAACAAAGCTCGACTTGTCATTTAGTTTTTCCGACAAGTTCAAGGAGTTGACTATGATGAGACTTTCTCACTCGTAGCGATGCTAAGAGTCTGTTGGAATCATATTAGCGATTACTGCATTATTTATGAAACCTTGCAGATAGGATGTCAAAACATTGTTTCCTCGACGATTTTCTTGAGGAAAGGTTGTATGTGATACAACCGGAAGGTTTTGTCAATCCTGAAAGATGCTAATAAGTATGCAAAGCTCCAGCAACCCCTCTAAGGACTGGAGTAAGCATCTCGGAGTTGGAATGTATGCTTTGATGAGATGATCAAAGATTTTGGGTGTATATAAAGTTTATGAGAAACTTGTATTTCCAAAGAAGTGAGTGGGAGCACTATAGAATTTCCGATGAGTATGTGTTGTTAACATGTTGTTGATCGGAAATGATGTAGAATTTCTAGAAAGCATGAAGAGTTATTTGAAAAGTGTTTTTCAATGGAAAGTCTGGATTAAGATACTTGAACGTTGAGCATCAAGATCTATAAGGATAGATCAAAACACTCAATGGTACTTTCAAATGAGCACATACCTTGACATGATCTTGAAGGTGTTCAAGATGGATCAGTCAAAGAAGGAGTTCTTGCCTGAGTTGTAAGGTATGAAGTTAAGACTTAAAACTCGACCACGGCAGAAGAAAGAGAAAGGACGAATGTCGTCCCCTATGCTTTTGTCATAGGCTCTATACGGTATGCCATGCTGAGTACCGCACCTGACGTGTGCCTTGCCACATGTCTGGCAAGAGGGTACAAAGGTGATCTAGGAGTGGATCACCAGACAGCGGTCAAAATTGTCCTTGGAGAAAATAAGGACAGGTTTCTCGATTATGGAGGTGATAAAGAGTTCGGCGTAAAGGGTTACATCGATGCAAGCTTTAACACCTATCCGAATGACTCTGAGTAGCAAACCGGATACGTATAGTGGAGCAACCATTTGGAATAGCTCCAAGTGGAGCGTGGAAGCAGCATTTATAATATGACCTAGAGATTTGCAAAGTACATACGGATCTGATTGTTGCAGACCCATTGACTAAAACCTCTCTCACAAGCAAAACATGATCAAACCCTAGAACTCATTGAGTCTTAATCACATGATGATGTGAACTAGATTAGTGACACTAGTAAACTCTTTGGATGTTGGTCACATGGCGATGTGACCTGTGAGTGTTAATCACTTGGCGATGTGAACTAGATTATTGACTCTAGTGCAAGTGGGAGACTGTTGGAAATATGCCCTAGAGGCAATAATAAATTGATTATTATTATATTTCCTTGTTGATAATCGTTTATTATCCATGCTAGAATTGTATTGATAGGAAACTCAGATACATGTGTGGATACATAGACAACACCATGTCCCTAGTAAGCCTCTAGTTGACTAGCTCGTTGATCAATAGATGGTTACGGTTTCCTGACCATGGACATTGGATGTCGTTGATGACGGGATCACATCATTAGGAGAATGATGTGATGGACAAGACCCAATCCTAAGCCTAGCACATAGATCGTGTAGTTCGTTTGCTAAAGCTTTTCTAATGTCAAGTATCATTTCCTCAGACCATGAGATTGTGCAACTCCCGGATGCCGTAGGAATACTTTGGGTGTGCCAAACGTCACAACGTAACTGGGTGGCTATAAAGGCACACTATAGGTATCTCCGAAAGTGTCTGTTGGGTTGGCACGAATCGAGACTGGGATTTGTCACTCCGTGTAAACGGAGAGGTATCTCTGGGCCCACTCGGTAGGACATCATCATAATGTGCACAATGTGATCAAGGAGTTGATCACGGGATGATGTGTTACGGAACGAGTAAAAGAGACTTGCTGGTAACGAGATTGAACAAGGTATCGGGATACCGACGATCGAATCTCGGGCAAGTACAATACCGCTAGACAAAGGGAATTGTATACGGGATTGATTGAATCCTCGACTTCGTGGTTCATCCGTTGAGATCATCGTGGAACATGTGGGAACCAACATGGGTATCCAGATCCCGCTGTTGGTTATTAACCGGAGAATGTCTCGGTCATGTCTACATGGTTCCCGAACCCGTAGGGTCTACACACTTAAGGTTCGATGACGCTAGGGTTATAAGGAATAGATATACGTGGTTAACGAATGTTGTTCGGAGTCCCGGATGAGATCCCGGACGTCACGAGGAGTTCCGGAATGGTCCGGAGGTAAAGATTTATATATGGGAAGTCCTGTTTTGGTCACCGGAAAGTTTCGGGTTTTATCGGTAACGTATCGGGACCACCGGGAGGGTCCCGGGGGTCCACCAAGTGGGGCCATAAGCCCCGGAGGGCTGCATGGGCCAAGTGTGGGAGGGGACCAGCCCCAGGTGGGCTGGTGCGCCCCCCCACCAAGGCCCAAGGCGCAAGGGAGAGTGGAAGGGGGCAAACCCTAGGCTCAGATGGGCCTAAGGCCCACCTAGTGGTGCGCCCCCCTCTCTCCCCCCCTTGGCCGCCCCCCTAGATGGGATCTAGGCTGGCCGCCACCCCTAGGGGTGAAAACCTAGGTGGGGGCGCAGCCCCTCCCCTCCCCTATATATACTTGAGGTTTGGGCTTCCCAACACACACGAGTTCCTCTCCTTCTTGGCGCAGTCCTACCCCTCTCCCTCCTCGACTCTTGCGGTGCTTGGTGAAGCCCTGCTAGAGTACCACGCTCCTCCACCACCACCACGCCGTTGTGCTGCTCCTGGATGGAGTCTTCCTCAACCTCTCCCTCTCTCCTTGCTGGATCAAGGCATGGGAGACGTCACCGGGCTGTACGTGTGTTGAACACGGAGGTGCCGTCCGTTCGGCACTAAGATCATTGGTGATTTGGATCACGACGAGTACGACTCCATCAACCCCGTTCTCTTGAACGCTTCCGCGTAGCGATCTACAAGGGTATGTAGATGCACTCTCCTTCCCCTCGTTGCTGGTTTCTCCATAGATAGATCTTGGTGACACATAGGAAAATTTTGAATTTCTGCTACGTTCCCCAACAGAGGGTGTCATACCAAGCACGAGGGGCCCGTTTGAGGCCATACAGTGCCTTGTTGAGCTTATAAACCATGTCAGGATGTTTTGGATCTTCAAAGCCAGGCGGTTGTGCAACATACACTTCTTCTTCAATCTTGCCATTGACAAAAGCGCTCTTTACATCCATTTGATACAGAAGAATGTTATGATGATTTGCATAGGCCAGCAGTATGCGTATAGCTTCAAGCCTAGCCACAGGAGCAAATGTTTCATCGAAGTCAATTCCTTCAACTTGAGTGTATCCTTGAGCAACAAGACGAGCTTTGTTTCTGACAACTTGACCATGCTCATCTTGCTTGTTGCGATATATCCATTTAGTGCCAATGATATTGTGCTTACGAGGATCAGGATGCTTGACCAGTTCCCACACATTATTCAGCTCAAATTGTTGAAGCTCTTCTTGTATTGCTTGAATCCACTCAGGCTCCATGAAGGCTTCATCAACTTTCTTGGGTTCAGATATTGAGACGAATGCGAAGTGTCCACAGAGATTTGCTAGTTGTGTTGCACTTGAACGAGTGAGTGGACCAGGTGCATTGATGCTGTCAATTATTCTCTCAATCTGTACTTCATTTGCAACACGAGGATGAACAGGACGAAGATTTTGCTCTTGCTGATCATTGTCATCGTTGGAAGGATTGTCTTCAGGCTGAGCATTGTCTTCAGGTTGATCAGGTGCAGAGATGATGAGTTCCTCTTCAGGCTGAGCTTCAGACGGTATGATTTCTCCCGTTCCCATAAGCTTGATGGATTCACTGGATGGAACTTCATCTAGCACATTTGGCAGGTGCTCTCTGTGCAAGACGTTAGTCTCATCGAACCGCACATCCACAGTTTCAACCACATTATAGTGAAAGAGGTTGAATACTCTATAGGAGTGCGAATCCTTTCCGTATCCAAGCATAAAACCTTCATGTGCTTTCGGTGCAAATTTTGAAGTGTGATGTGGATCCTTGATCCAGCACCTGGCACCAAATACTCTGAAGTAGCTAACATTTGGCTTCTTACCAATGAGGAGCTCATAGGGTGTTTTGTTCAGAAGCTTGTGAAGATAAACATGGTTGATAATATGGCATGCAGTATCAATGGCTTCAGGCCAGAACTTTCTTGGAGTCTTGTATTCATCGAGCATCGTCCGGGCCATCTCAATAAGTGTTTTGTTCTTGAGTTCCACAACGCCATTCTGCTGCGGCGTGTACGGAGCTGAGAACTCATGAGTGATGCCCAAAGTATCAAGATAAGTGCCGAGGCCAGTGTTCTTGAATTCAGTGCCATTGTCACTTCTGATGTGCTTGATCTTGACGCCATAGTTGTTCATGGCTCGATTGGCGAAGCGTCTAAAGACATCCTGCACTTCAGTCTTGTAGAGGATTATATGCACCCATGTATATCTTGAATAATCATCAACAATGACGAAGCCATAGAGACAAGCAGTAGTAGTAAGAGTTGAGTAGTGAGTGGGACCGAAGAGGTCCATGTGTAGCAGTTCGAAGGGTTGAGTCGTTGTCATGATTGTCTTCGAGGGATGCTTGGCCCTCGTCATCTTTCCAGATTCACAGGCACCGCATAGGTGATCCTTCTTGAACTTGACGCCCTCGATGTCTATGACATGCTTCTTCTTTGCAAGCGGGTGCAAGTTCCTCATGCCAGCATGCCCTCGCCTCCAATGCCAGAGCCAGCATTCAGAAGCTTTTGCTAGAAGACATACGGCAAGTTGTGGTCCTGCTGAGAAATCTACCACGTACAAATCATCTTTCTGATACCCTTCAAAGACTAGAGACTTGTCAGATTCCATTAGAATAAGGCAACGATATTTTCCAAATATCACAATCATGTTTAAATCATAAAGCATTGAGACAGACATTAAGTTGAAACCAAGGGATTCAACAAGCATCACTTTATCCATGTGTTGATCCCTTGAGATTGCAACTCTACCTAGACCCAATACCTTGCTTTTACCTGTATCAGCAAATGTGATGTGACTCTTGTCAGATGGACGTAAAGTTGAGTCCATGAGAAGACTTCGCTTGCCAGTCATGTGATTAGTACACCCACTATCAATAATCCATTCTGAAGCAGCTGGTGTCATACCCTACAGTGCAGTTGGGGGATAGGCTTCACGAAGAGAATTGTGAAGCATAAACATTTGACGAGCAAGTGGATTATGAAAGCTTAGATCGAGGTTAGGACTGATAGGGCAAGTAGCAAGCAACTCAGGAACAAAATACATAATAAGACCATTTGGGCATTTGATCTTGCGCCCTACAAGATGTTTAAGGTCCCCAGCAATAGCTTCAGATGAATTTGATTTTCGGCTGGAGACCCTTCCCTGCAAAAGAGAGTGAAGCTTTCTTAGCCACCCACATCTTCAAGGGTGGCTTCGAAGCAATGAGTCTAAGTGCAGCATCTGAGAACTTTGGCTTTGTAGCCCTAGCAAATAGTCTTGCAGGAGGGCAATAGTACTCATAAGAATAAGCAGAGTAGTTCTTGGTCTTATGAACATGGCGGTTTGACGAAACACGCTCATATTCATAGGCCTGAGTATGGTTTCCCTGCAAAATATTTGCGTTAGTGCGACTCAAGTGAGTCCTCTGTCTGTATGAAGCCTTTGGACCATATGAAGCCTGTGGTCTGGGTATGTCTTCTTCACTTGTGGTGTCATGATGACATTCACAGGAAGATTCTCTAGACGCCTTTTTGGCACACAAACTTTCTTCATAGGTGGCCCATTCCTGCAGTTAGTACCAATATACCTGGCAAACACTTCACCATTCTGATTCTTAAACAGTATATAGTTTGCATCAAAGGATTCATCAATAACAATGGGATTAGCACAAGTGAAGCCAGATAGGGTGGATGGATCTACCGAAGATTCCTTTGCAGCAACCCATGTGGTTTTGTGGTACTGCTCAGGTTTCTAGTAAGAGCCATCAGCATTCATTTTCCTTTCGAACCCAACACCCTCTTTCCTAGGGTTTCGGTTCAGGATCTGCCTTTTGAGGACATCACATAGTGTCTGATGTCCTTTGAGACTTTTGTACATCCCTGTTTCAAGCAATGTCTTCAACCTAGCATTTTCATCAGCAATAGCAGTGGCATCCTCAGCAGAGGGGTTAGTTACCACATCGACAGTTGAAGATATTGCAACAATAGCAGCAGTAGAACATCCAGCAACAGAAGTAGCATTGTCACGCTCAATGCATTTAAGACATGGAGGTTCAAATCCTTCCTGAGCGGAACTGATCTATTTGGCGCGAAGTGACTCGTTTTCCTTTTGAAGATCTTCATGAGCCGCTCTCAATTTCTCAAGATCTTGCTTTCTTTGAAGATAATCATAGGAAAGCTTTTCATGAGTAGTTGAGAGCGTTTAATGACGACTTTCAAGTTCCTCATACTTAACGTGAAGATTTTTTATGTCTTCAATTAAGGACTGAGATCGAGTCATTTCAGTGTCTAACAGGTCATCGCTTTTGTCTAACAGTTTTTGAATATGTTTCATAGCTTTCTGTTGTTCAGTTGCAATTTTAGCAAGTGTTTTGTAGCTGGGTTTGGAACCACAATCAGAGTCATCTTCACTGGATGTTTGATAGTGAGTAGTGCGTGAGTTTACCTTGGCACCGCGTGCCATGAAGCAGTAGGTGGGAGCGGAGTCGTCCTGGTCATTAGCATCGGCGTCGGTGATGGAGTCATTGTCTTCAATGTTGAAGATGGACTTGGCAACGTAGGCTGTAGCTAGACTTGCAATGCCAGAATCAGACTACTCCTCAGACTCCACCTTCGCCTCCTCAGAAGCAGACTCCTCCTCTGAATCCATTTCCTTGCCAACAAACGCACGAGCCTTGCCAGATGAGCTCTTCTTGTGTGATGAAGACTTTGAGTATTTCTTCTTCTTCTTGTCGTCAGAATCATATTCCTTGCCCTTATTCTTCTTGTTGTTCTCATTGTCCCACTGTGGACACTCAGAGATGTAGTGGCCAGGTTTCTTGCACTTGTGGCATGTTCTCTTCGTGTAGTCATGAGCAGAAGCTTCATCATTTCTTGAGCTAGCTCGTGAGGACTTTCTGAAGCCTTTCTTCTTGGTGAATTTCTAGAACTTCTTCACAAGCATAGCAAGTTCCTTTCCAATGTCTTCAGGATCATCAGAACTGCAATCAGATTCTTCTTCAGATGAGGAAATAGCTTTTGCCTTCAAAGCACGAGCTCGCCCATAGTTGGGACCGTAGATGTCTCTTTTCTCAGAAAGCTGAAACTCATGTGTGTTGAGCCTTTCCAGTATGTCAGACGGATCGAGTGTCTTGAAGTCAGGGCATTCTTGAATCATCAGGGCTAGGGTGTCAAATGAGTTGTCAAGTGATCTCAAGAGTGTCTTGACGACTTCATGCTTGGTGATCTCAGTAGCGTCGAGGGCTTGAATCTCATTTGTGATGTCAGTGAGTCGATCAAACGTGAGCTGAACATTCTCATTGTCGTTTCTCTTGAAGCAGTTGAAGGGGTTGCGAAGGACGCTGATTCTTTGATCTCTCTGGGTCGATACGCCTTCATTGACCTTGGAAAGCCAGTCCCAGACTAGCTTAGATGTTTCTAGAGCACTCACACGGCCATACTGCCCTTTGGTCAGATGACCACAGATGATGTTCTTGGCAGTGGAGTCCAGTTGAACGAACTTCTTGACATCAGCAGCGGTGACACCTTCACCAGCCTTGGGGACGCCATTCTTGACGACATACCAGAGGTCGACATCAATGGCTTCAAGATGCATGCGCATCTTATTCTTCCAGTAGGGATATCCAGTTCCATCGAAGACTGGGCACGCAGCGGAGACTTTGATTATCCCTGCAGTCGACATAGCTAAAACTCCAGGTGGTTAAACCGAATCACACAGAACAAGTGAGTACCTTGCTCTGATACCAATTGAAAGTGCTAGTGATCGACTGGAGGGGGGGTGAATAGGCGATTTTTATGAAAGTCTTCAAAACATGGAAGTTTCGAAGACAAACGATAGAAACAAACCTATTACCATGCAGCGGGAGGTAGACTACACTAAGCAAGCCATAGTCAAGTATTCAATGAGATGAAGGCACAAAGACTAATAGCATCTAGGCAGTATAGATCAGGATGGAAGATAGTGAAAGTGCTAGTGATCGACTAGAGGGAGGGTGAATAGGCGATTTTTATGAAAGTCTTCAAAACATGGAAGTTTCAAAGACAAACGATAGGAATAAACCTATTACCATATAGCGGAAGGTAGACTACACTAGGCAAACCATAGTCAAGTATTCAATGAAGTGAAAGCACAATGACTAATAGCAGCTAGGGAGTAAAGATCAGGTAGGAAGATATTGTGAAGCCAATCAGAACAAGCAGTCACTCAGTGAAGACAAAAGATAAAGCAATCATACAATGACTTCACAAGAACCAACAATAAGCAAAGGGAAGGGGAGGATGAAACCAGTGACTCGTTGAAGACAATGATTTGTTGGACCAGTTCCTGTTGCTGTGACAACTGTACGTCTGGTTAGGGAGGCTGAGATTCAACTCAAAAGACCTCGTCTTCACCTTATTCCCCTTGAGCTAAGGACACCCAGTCCTCGCCCAATCACTCTGGTAAGTCTTCAAGGTAGACTTCCAAACCATCACAGACTTCGTTCACCAGCGATCCACAATGACTCTTGGATGCTCAGAACGCGACGCCTAACCGGCTGGAGGATTCACAGTCCTCAAGTGTAATAAGTCTTCAGATCACACAGACAGGAAGACTTCAGTGATGCCTAACACTCTTTGGCTCTGGGTGGTTAGGGCTTTATTCTCACAAGGAATTCTCTCTCAAAGGCTTCGAGGTGGGTTGCTCTCAAACGACAAAAGCCGTACACTAACTCTGAGCAGCCAACCATTTATGGTTGTAGGGGGTGGGCTATTTATAGCCACTAGGCAACCCGACCTGATTTGTCCGAAATGACCCTGGGTCACTAAGGAACTGACACGTGTTCGAACGGTCAGATTTCGAACACACACGGCAACTTTACTTGGGCTACAAGCAAAGCTGACTTATCCAACTCTGGACAAGATTTGCTCTCATAGTCTTCACTCGAAGACATAGGATTTTGGTTAAGCATCACTTCAGTCATTCTGACTGGCTCTCTTGGACCCCACTTAACATTACGGTGGTCCTATGACTCAACAAAGAAAAACACATAACGACGAAACTGCTAAGTCTTCGCGCTACATAGTCTTCATGTGATGTCTTCTCTTGTCATAGTCTTCAATGTGAATGTCTTCACATACCACCTCTGACTTCAATGTCTTCATACATTTTTAGGGGTCATCTCTGGTAGGAAAACCGAATTAATGAGGGACTTCTACCTGTGTTATCCTACAATTCTCAAAAACACATTAGTCCCTCAACTAGGTTTGTCGTCAATACTCCAAAACCAACTAGGGGTGGCACTAGATGCACTTACAATCTCCCCCTTTTTGGTGATTGATGAAAAACTAGTTGAAGTTTTCAACGGGGAATAAAATATGTGAAATTGTAAAGGATAGGTTATTGTCTTCATAAGTGGAAAAGGCTCCCCCTGAAGATGTGCATATAAGTAATTTGCTTTTGGTATGCAAATGCACATGGCAGGTTGTACTTGTGGAGATCCTCTTCAACTTATGATGACAATTCGTCATGCATGAAAAGTATGTGAAGATAATGACATGCATAATGAAAAATGGACGTCTGCAAAATGATCTAAGTGCGGAATTTATCATCTCACATGCGGAATTTATCATCGCATCACAGTAAAGCAAATAAGTAGCAGACAACCATCGAGTTTGAGTGTTACAACTCAAAGAACCAAATGTATCAAAACGCAAGAGTTGTAAACACTAGGAAAAATATAAAACCACCGCCCATATGGACCTGCTTGAAGACTATCAAACTCATATGCTTCTCCCCCTTTTGTCAGTAAGGACCAAAAAGGTTTGAAGACATAGAGCATCTACTCGTTCCCATGAGGAGTAGGTGAGGCAGCAGGGTCGTCGGTGTTGATAGGCGGTGCAGATGAACTTGGGGCAGTGTCGATGCGTGCAGAAGTAGGGGGCGGTGAAGTAGCATCGTCTTCATCATCGATCACTCTGGCATTCACAGTTGCCGCGGAGGAAGAGAACTCAGAGTCTTCAAGAGACGGAGTTCGTCGCAGCACGGTCCTTCTTGGAGGTGTGGAGTCAAACTTGAAGCGTTCAGAGAAGCCATCCTCTTGAAGATCATCCTTAGAGCACATAAGCGTCAGCCCTTTCCATGTACGCCGACAGGTTTCATGGGCAACTAAGGCATTCTTGGTGGCAAGATTGCGAATCCTGTTTACGTCCACCAAGAGGCTTTGCATTTGGCGCTTCAGCCAGTCATGATGCTTATCCTATTTCTGATGAAGGGCAACCAGAAGCTCTCGGTCATTGAGAACACGAGATCGCTTCTTGGGCCGTTGGGCAATGGTGCTTTTAGTGGCTTCAGTGAGGGCACGATGAGGTGCACGTGTAGTACCAGCCAGAGGATAAACACGAGTGACTGCTTGAACTCCTTCAATGTTTTGAGAGAAGCTTTGATTCTCAGCATTTTGAATACTAAGGGGCTCCTTGGCAGGCTCTGGATAGATGGCTTCAACTGACATATCGACGTCAGGCAGAAAGATCCGATGATTGCAAGCAGAGGGCTGATAGGTGACAGCCGAGTGTAGTTTGATCAGCCGCATAATCCATGGAGCGTAAAACTTCAAGCCAAAAATGTCAGATCCTGATGCAGCAAGCTGGCGAATGAAGAAATCTTATGCATTGAAGCTTTTGCCATGAAGAATATGAAAGACCAAAGTCTTCATTGTGTCTTCTAGCTTGGCATGTGGAGAATGTCCTTTGATGGGCCAGAGAGTTCGCCTTATGATGTGATAGATAGTACGTGGCAGATACTCAAGGTCTTCAACAAATAACTCCTTAGGATATTCAGCATCTGGAGGCAAAGGCTTCATCATGCTGAGCATCTGACTCGTATTGGGCTCAGGCTTGTGGAAGATGCTTTCCATAGCAGCACTGTGAAGCTGACAACCAGGTTCATACAGATCTCCTGGAGTGGGCAGGCCAGTAAGCTCAATGATATCAAAGGCTTTGGCTTCATGATGAACATTGCCTATCATCCACTCAAGGACCCAAGTCTTCGGATCCCTGTTGTAGCCACGGATATGAAGAGTGGCATAGAATTGGAGCAGCAGTTCCTTATTCCAGTGCTCCTTATCAGTGACGAACCGCAGCAAGCCAGACTCTCTGAAGCAATCCAGAGCTTCTTCCAAACAGGGCAGACCAGTTATGGCTTCAGTGTCAAGACGCATATGTGGGAAAATGCGACCTTGATTGTACAGAATGCATGAGTAATAACTTCGCTGCTGATAGCTCCAGAACTGATCAGAAGATATTCTTGGCTTTGAGTAGGGGTTCTTGGCGCTATTGAACAAGGTGTTGTGTGCCTTGAAGCCATTGATATTGAACAATCCGGGTGCAGATGCAGTGCCTGGAAACCTGGGCAACCTTGGTATTGGCTTCTGAACCTGAGGCCTGTGCTCAACGTGATAGTCAAACTAAGGACCAGCAGCAGGCGGAGGAGTCAGAAAAGGCCATTTGACAGTGACAAGTTGGCCATAGTTGAATGCTTGCTCGATAGTGTGTGGCCGAGGTGGTGGAACAGGAGCAGTAGCATTAACAGAGGCGTTAGGCTGCACAACAGAGGCTTCAGGAGAAGTTGCATCATTGGCTTCATTGACTTCTGGCACATTGGTTGGTGCAGGCTCCACATTTGCTTCATCCATGACTACGTCATTGGCTTCATTTGTGTTGGTGGTGGCAGCCTCAAGATTCTCAACCTCCACTTGATGAGATGGAGGGTCGGGCACAGACACGTTCTCCTCGAGAACAGTTTCTTCAGTAATGGGGGGAGTAGGGACACGTTCTTCTTCTTGTTTGTCTTCGGCTGATGCAGCCGGAATGTCTTCAGCAGCTTTAGCCTCAGACTTGGAGATATTCACAGTAGGAGTGGCATCTGGAAACACTTGACGTGCAACAGATTGGTGGGGCACTTCTCCTTCTGGAACGCTCGAAAGAGGGACTTGAGGCCTTGGTCCTTTGCGAAGCCTGCGTAGCGCTGGCGACGCTTGTGGAGATGGAGTTGGCTGGGCCTCAAAGTCATCTTCTTCTTGCACTAATGGGGTTGCTTGCGGTTGGGGAGAGCTTGGAGTGTCTTGTCTCTGTGGGTGATCAGCCCACGATGCATCCTGAGTAGTTGGTGTCAGAGGACGACCAATGCTGATGAGTTCGTTGTGCGTAAGCACAGGCGATGATACCAGTTGGTGCTCGATCTGAGGAAGGACTTCATCATCTTCAACATTGTCATGGTGACCAATGTCTTCAGCAGCGGTGGGGTCAACTGCTGGAATGTCTTCAGCATCAGGAGCCTCTATGGAAGCAGGCTCATGAACAATCAGTTGGCGCTCGTGGTGTTCAGATGCAGGGCGAACCATTGAGATAGGTTCAACAACTAAGGGCTCTGTGGGAGCAGCCCGATCCTTCTTGGTTTTGTGCTTCTTCTTAGAGGGAGTGACATCAGAAGCTTCAGGATTTTTCCTTTTTCTGGCTTCAGCCTCTGCAATCCTTGTCTTCTTCAGTTCTGAAGCAGTTGACCTGACCTTTGGCTTCGAGCCAGTATGCTGCTTGGGAAGACTATGCGAGGTTCTTCCTGCCTCGAAGGTGCAGATTGGTCAGTTGAGGGCTTCTTCTTCTTTGCAGCCATTCTTGGGTCGATGCCAGGACGACCAAGAGCCTTGCGCTTCTCAGCCTCATTGTAGGCTTGCACACACTTGTCAGCCAGGCTCTTCATGCGCTCACGAGAACCTTGAGCTTCTTCATGCTTCTTGAGAAAGGCTTCTTTGAGCTCGTGCAGCATGATCTTGAAGTTTTTCACATCTTGCACGCTGAGCTTGGCCATGTGCTTCTTGAACTGAGCTTTCTCATAGTCGATCTTTTGCTTCAGTTCAACGATGCGCTGAGCTAGAGCTAGCTCAGAAGCAATGGCGCTAGTGAAGGCGACACTGAGGCCAATTGGAAGTTGCAGGTCTTCAAAGCTGAGGTTGGGCGTGTCAAACCACTCTTCGATGAAGTTATGGATGATTTCCACATCAAAGAGAGGCAAATCATTGAAGATCTCTGCTTCTTCCTTGCTCTTGATCAGTTGCTCAAGAGCGTCATCTGCAAGATCTTCATCGCTGGACAGATCAATGGCGTCATTGCGCAGAATAGTAGCAGCAGTCAGTGCCTGATCAGTATTCTTTCTCATCTCAGTCTTCTTAGAGATACGTGATAGATCTTCAGACTGCACGCTGTCTTCAGGAGGTGCAGTAGCCAGTGGCTTCGCATTTAAGACCTTTGGTGCAGGAGCAGGCTTTCAAGCTTTAGGCTTCTTCAGTTTCTTTGGCTTCGGCGGTGCAGGCGCTTCATCAGATTCAGCGTCATCTGCAGGCTCATCCATGGCTGTCCCTTGAACCATGATATGAGTGATGAGACCTTCCAGGTTGAAGAAGGGCCCAACAAGATTGGGTTCAGCTTCGCGGGTGCCATCGGCACGGGGAGCAGAAGGACCAGGGTTGAAGTCTAGTCCCAATGACTTCTTGTTCTGCTTAGCCAAATTCTTGGCAAACTAGAAGTTGCGCTTGAACAGATTGTCGTCACGACACCATAGCAATGACGATGGGTCAGCATCTGCAGGCTGTGGTCCAAGGACCATGCAGGGATAGAAGCCTTGTTCAATGGCTTCATCTCTGGACCTGGGTTGAAGATTTTTGTATAGGATGTCTCCCCATGGTCGCTTGATGGCATTCTTCTCTGCATATTCCTGGGTCACAAACCTGTACTTGAATCATTGCTCAGCCCAGTACCTTCGAATCCATTGGATTCGTGTCTTGCGCTGATTGTAATCCTCTTCTGAGTCTGTCTTGTACAGCTCTGAGAGGTCATCAGGCAGATCTCTTGATGTTCCCCCTCGACGCTGTCGGCCACCCTTCCTTGCTGATTTCTCTGTACCCATGAGCTTCAAACTGAATGCTTTCAGCACGTTCAAAGGTTTCAAAGGCTTCCGGTTGCTGGTTAAACAGGAACTGGCTTTGGAAGAATTTATATGATGATGTAAGAATTCTGCAAATGAATGCAGACTATGAGAACCAAGGGATTCTCCCACGGACATGTACCTGTGACAGCATTAAGGTGCGAAGGAAGGGGAAGAGGTCATATGCATTCTCAGAAGATTTTGAAGATAAATCAGTTTAGAAGACATTGACCTCATAGTGCGAAGACATTCACTCATAGATAGAGAGTTGGTTCCAAATTTGTACGAATCCATGAATAAGTACAAGTGAGGAATCTAACTACTTTGTGAAGCATAAGTGAACATACTAGGCATATTATGAGATGCAGTGTGAAATAGATCCAACTTGTGTGAACAGAAACTGCTTGTGGTAGAAAGTGATGGATCTATAGAATCAAAGGGGCTGTAAAAAAAGAAGTTTTATTTACCACACGAAGAACTGCTAGACAGAGTGGGAGAGGAGGCCGAGCAGATCGATCGTCCGTGCCCTAACTTGGCGACGGAGGACACCTATGGCGATGGCGGAGAAGACGATGTCCGCGGCCGGCGTGAAGACGGCGTCGGTGAGGTCGCGGCAACTAAGCGCTTCGTCACCGGCGTCGTCGAGGGAGAGCGGTGGCGCTAGGGTTTGTGCGAGAGTGGAAGAAAGGATAATGACTGTGGTGAGGCGTGTATTTATAGAGACAGGGACGGCACAGTGTTATTACATAGGTGCCCCTGGCGATTCACATCTGAAGGACACGTGGCCATCATGCAACATATCAGAGGTTGTTCCATGTTCCCACGCACGCCTGGATTGTCGGGTGGTCGTTCCCACTTCTCCGGGTTTCAGGTGAAGGAATTAGCGTTGAAAATGGACTTAATGTTTGTCTCTGGATCTTCTGCTGACAAGGACGCAGAGAAGATATTCGACAGTTTCAATAGAATGCATATGATTTGGAGAGATAGAGTTTGAGATAGAAAGCATAGAGAGGTTAGGGTCCGATCACATTCACTTAGTCCAAAAGATTCAACAAGAAGACATAGCTATAAGTGAATGCTGTAGAGGATAGAACACTAGTACATATATATATATATGAGAAGGACAGTCAAATCAACATAGTGAAGATAATCATGAAGACAAGTTGAGATTGAAGCCAAACCAAATGTGAAGACATACCAAACGTAAGGCCATGAGTGAAGCACTTCAAACAGAAAATTTTGGTGGTGGCGTTACCCACCGTATAGGAAGTATTATACTCAGACACGGCGCACAATTATCGTGGCGCTCCGAAGTCAAATTCCACATTAATGTATTCACACTTAGAGTGTAAGTCTTCATTGATTGAAGATATACTTTACTTCGTGTGTTGCACATCTAAGTCATCAATATGCATGAGTGTTAGGATGTGTGCCTGATCACAGGACATTTGAGGATTCCAAGATCGCTGTTCAAGATATCTTCTGATATTTTGATAAATCGGCCGATTTATCGCTTATCCTGGTCTGACCGATAAGATAAATCGACCGATAAATCAACTGATATGGCGATAAATCGGCCGATATGCCGATAAACTGGCCAATTTACCCCTTATCATAGGTCGACCGATAAGTTCCCGATAAGCGATATCCCCAACATTGTCCAAGATATTTAGCTCACACTGTAAATTGCAAAACCTCTTCTCATACAAGGGCTTGGTGAAGATATCTGCCAATTGACGTGTATGATATCAATATCTTCCTTCACAACATGATCTCTGAGAAAGTGATGACGAATTTCAATGTGCTTTGTCTTTGAGTGCTGAACTGGGTTGTTGGCAATCTTGATGGCGCTTTCGTTGTCGCAGTAGAGTGGCACTTGCTTTAGATGAATGTCATAATCTTTGAGTGTTTGCTTCATCCATAGAAGCTAAGCGCAGCAAGATCTAGCAGCAATGTATTCAGATTCAGCAGTGGAGAGAGATACACAGTTCTGCTTCTTTGAAGACCAACATACAAGTGATCATCCCAGAAAATGACATGTGCCTGATGTAGACTTGCGATCCACCTTGTCACCAGCATAATCAGCATCCGAGAATCCAACCAGATCAAACTCTGAGCCCTTTGGATACCATAATCCTAATGTTGGGGTGTGAGCCAAATATCGAAGAATTCGCTTCACAGCTAAGTGATGCGATTCCTTTGGTGCCGCTTGGAATCGAGCACACATGCAAACACTAAGCATAATATCTGGCCTAGATGCACATAGATAAAGTAAAGAACCAATCATGGAGCGGTATACCTTTTGATCGAACTCTTTACCATTGTCGTCGGGACCCAGATGATGTTTGGCTGGCATTGGAGTCGTGAAGCCTTTGCAGTCTTGCATCCAAAATTTATTCAGGCAATCTTTGAGATACTTCTCTTGAGATATGAAGATGTCGTTGCGTTGCTGACGTATTTGAAGACCAAGGAAGAACTTCAGCTCACCCATCATGGACATCTGATATTGCTCTTGCATCATGTATCCACACTCGTCTGTGTATTTCTGATTGGTGCAGCCAAAGATAATGTCATCCACATATATTTGGCACACAAACAGTTCACCATCATATGTCTTCGTGAAGATCATGGGGTCGAGGGAACCAGGTTTGAAGCCTTTGCTCTTCAGGAAGTATTTGAGTGTGTCATACCAAGCCCGAGGGGCTTGTTTGAGGCCATACAGCGCCTTGTTGAGCTTGTACACCATGTCAGGATGTTTTGGATCTTCAAAGCCAGGCGGTTGTGCAACATACACTTCTTCTTAAATCTTTCCATTGAGAAAAACGCTCTTCACATCCATTTGATACAGAAGAATGTTATGATGATTTGCATAGGCCAGCAGTATGCGTATGGCTTCAAGTCTAGCCATAGGAGCAAATATTTCATCGAAGTCAATCCCTTCAACTTGAGTGTACCCTTGAGAAACGAGACGCGCTTTGTTTCTGACAACTTGACCATGCTCATCTTGCTTGTTGCGATATATCCATTTGGTGCCTATTATATTGTGCTTGCGAGGATCAGGACGCTTAACCAGTTCCCATACATTATTCAGCTCAAACTGTTGAAGCTCTTCTTGCATAGCTTGAATCCATTCAGGTTCCATGAAGGCTTCTTCAACTTTCTTGGGTTCGGATATTGAGACAAATGCGAAGTGCCCACAGAAATTTGCTAGCTGTGTTTCCCTTGAACGAGTGAGTGGACCAAGTGCATTGATGCTATCAATTATTCTCTCAATATGTACTTCATTTGCGACACAAGGATGTACAGGATGAAGATTTTGCTCTTGCTGATCATTGTCATCGTTAGAAGGATTGTCTTCAGGCTAAGCATTGTCTTCAGGTTGATCATTGTCTTCAGGTTGATCAAGTGCGGAGATGATAAGTTCCTCTTCAGGCTGAGTTTCAGAAGGTATGATTTCTCCAGTTCCCATAAGTTTAATTGATTCACTGGATTTAACTTGATCTAGCACATTTGGCAGGTGCTCTCTTTGTGAGCGGTTAGTCTCATTGAACCGCACATCCACTGTTTCAACCACTTTATAATGAAAGAGGTTGAAGACTCTGTAGGAGTGCGGATCCTTTCCATATCCAATCATAAAACCTTCATGTGCTTTTGGTGCAAATTTTGAAGTGTGATGTGGATCCTTGATCCAGCACCTGGCACCAAATACTCTGAAGTAACTGACATTTGGCTTCTTGCCAGTAAGGAGCTCATAGGATGTCTTGTTGAGAAGCTTGTGAAGATAAACAGGGTTGATGATATGGCATGCAGTATCAATGGCTTCACGCCAGAACTTTCTTGGAGTCTTGTATTCATCAAGCATCATCCGGGCCATCTCAATAAGTGTTCTGTTCTTGCGTTCCACGACGCCATTCTGATGTGGTGTGTACGGAGCTGAGAATTCATGCGTAATGCCCAAAGTATCAAGATAAGTGTCTAGACCAGTGTTCTTGAATTCAGTGCCGTTATCACTTATGATGTGCTTGATCTTGACGCCATAGTTGTTCATGGCTCGAGTGGCGAAGCGTCTGAAGACATCCTGCACTTCAGTCTTGTAGAGGATTATATGCACCCA
>NC_053024.1:92102759-92113155 GCF_003073215.2 Triticum urartu
GGCGGCATTGTGGGATGAAGCGGCCCGGACCGACCTTACACGTACTCTTACGTGAGACTGGTTCCACCGACTAACATGCACTAGTTGCATAAGGTGGCTAGCGGGTGTCTGTCTCTCCCACTTTAGTCGGATCGGATTCGATGAAAAGGGTCCTTATGAAGGGTAAATAGCAATTGGCATATCACATTGTGGTTTTTGCGTAGGTAAGAAACGTTCTTGCTAGAAACCCATAGCAGCCACGTAAAACATGCAAACAACAATTAGAGGACGTCTAACTTGTTTTTGCAGGGTATGCTATGTGATGTGATATGGCCAAGAAGAATGTGATGAATGATATGTGATGTATGAGATTGATCATGTTCTTGTAATAGGAATCACGACTTGCATGTCGATGAGTATGACAACCGGCAGGAGCCATAGGAGTTGTCTTTATTTATTGTATGACCTACATGTCATTGAACAATGCCATGTAATTACTTTACTTTATTGCTAACTGGTAGCCATAGTAGTAGAAGTAATAAGTTGGCGAGACAACTTTATGGAGACACAATGATGGAGATCATGATGATGGAGATCATGGTGTCATGCTGGTGACGATGATGATCATGGAGCCCCGAAGATGGAGATCAAAAGGAGCAAAATGATATTGGCCATATCATGTCACTATTTGATTGCATGTGATGTTTATCATGTTTATACATCTTATTTGCTTAGAACGACGGTAGCTTAAATAAGATGATCCCTCACTAAAATTTCAAGAGAAGTGTTCTCCCTAACTGTGCACTGTTGCGAAAGTTCGTCATTTCGAAGCACCACGTGATGATCGGGTGTGATAGATTCTTACGTTCGAATACAACGGGTGTTGACGAGCCTAGCATGTACAGACATGGCCTCGGAACACATGCGAAACACTTAGGTTAACTTGACGAGCCTAGCATGTATAGACATGGCCTCGGAACACGGAGGACCGAAAGGTCGAACATGAGTCGTATAGAAGATGCGATCAACATGAGATGTTCACCGATGATGACTAGTCCGTCTCACGTGATGATCGGACACGGCCTAGTTGATTCGGATCATGTATCACTTAGATGACTAGAGGGATGTCTATCTGAGTGGGAGTTCATAAGATGAACTTAATTATCCTGAACATAGTCAAAAGGTCTTCGCAAATTATGTCGTAGCTCGCACTTCAGTTCTACTGTTTAGATATGTTCCTAGAGAAAAATTAGTTGAAAGTTGATAGTAGCAATTATGCAGACAGTAGAAGGCTTATGTTCTTAATGCACCGCTCAGTGTGCTAAACCTCGAACGTCGTCTGTGGATGTTGCGAACATCTGACATACACGTTTTGATGACTACATGATAGTTCAGTGCGTAATGCTAAATGGTTTAGAATTGAGGCACCAAAGACGTTTTTGAAACATCGCAGAACATATGAGATGTTCCAAGGGCTGAAATTGGGATTTCAGGCTCGTGCCCACGTCAAGAGGTATAAGACCTCCGACGATTTTCTTAGCCTGCATAATAAGGGAGAAAAGCTCAATCTTGAGCTTGTGCTCAGATTGTCTGAGTACAACAATCGCTTGAATCGAGTGGGAGTTGATCTTCCAGATGAAATAGTGATGGTTCTCCAAAGTCACTGCCACCAAGCTACTAGAGCTTCGTGATGAACTATAACATATCAGGGATAGATATGATCCTTGAGCTATTCGCGACACCGCGAAAGTAGAAATCAAAAGGGAGCATCAATCGTTGATGGTTAGTAAAACCACTAGTTTCAAGAAGGGCAAGGGCAAGAAAGGGATACTTCATGGAACAACAAATCAGTTGCTGTTCTAGTGAAGAAACCCAAAGTTGAACCCAAGCCCGAGACTAAGTGCTTCTGTAATAAGGGGAACAGTCACTGAAGCAGAACCACCCTAGATACTTGGTAGATGAGAAGGCTGGCAAGGTCGACAGAAGTATATTGGATATGCATTATAATGTGTACTTTACTAGTACTCCTAGTAGCACCAGGGTATTAGATACCGGTTCGGTTGCTAAGTGTTAGTAACTCGAAACAAAAGGCTACGGAATAAACGGAGACTAGCTAAAAGGTGAGATGACGATATGTGTTGGAAGTATTTCCAAGGTTGATCAAATATCGTACGCTCCCTCTACCATCGAGATTGGTATTAAAACCTAAATAATTGTTATTTGGTGTTTGCGTTGAGCATAGACATGATTGGATTATGTCTATCGCGATACGGTTATTCATTTAAGGAGAATAATGGTTACTCTGTTTATTTGAATAATACCATCCCGATCGTAGTGATACACATTTTCATGCCAAAGGTATAAGATAGTAATGATAGTACCACACAAATGTGGCACTGCAATTTGAGTCATATTGGTATAAAACGCATGAAGAAGCTCCATGTTGATGGATCTTTGGACTCACTCATTTTTGAAAGGATTGAGACATGCGAACCATGTTTGTTGGTAGATATGCATGAAGAAACTCTATACAGATGGATCGTTTGGACTCACTTGATTTTGAATCACTTGAGACATGCAAATCATACGACATGGGCAAGATGACTGAAAAGCCTCATTTTCAGTAAGATGGAACAAGAAAGCAACTTGTTGGAAGTAATACATCTTGATGTGCGCAGTCCAATGAGTGCTGAGGCATGTAGTGGATATCGTTATGTTCTTACTTCACAGATGATTTGAGTAGATACTGAGTATATTTACTTGATGAAACATAAGTCTAAATTATTGAAAGGTTCAAGTAATTTCAAAGTGAAGTTGAACATCGTCGTGACAAGAGGATAAAATGTCTATGATATGATCATAGAGATGAATATCTGAATTACGAGTTTGGCACAGAATTAAGACATTGTGGAAATTGTTTCACAACTAATACAGCCTGGAACACCATAGTATGATGGTGTGTCCAAACATCAATAACTGCACCCTATTGGATATGATGCATACCATGATGTCTCTTATCGAATTACCATGATAGTTTATGGGTTAGGCATTAGAGACAACCACATTCACTTTAAATAGGGCACCACATAATTCCGATGAGATGACACCATATGAACTATGGTTTAGAGAAACCTAACCTGTCATTTCTTAAAAGTTTGGGGCTGCAACGCTTATGTGAAAAAGTTTCAGCCTAATAAGCTCGAACCCAAAGCGGATAAATGCATCTTCATAGGACACCCAAAACAGTTGGGTATACCTCCTGTCTCAGATCCGAAAGCAATAGGGATTGTTTCTGAAATCGGGTCCTTTCTCGAGAAAAAGGTTTCTCTCGAAAGAATTGAGTGGGAGGATGGTGGAGACTTGATGAGGTTATTGAACCGTCACTTCAACTAGTGTGTAGCAGGGCACAGGGAGTTGTTCCTGTGGCACCTACACCAATTGAAGTGGAAGCTTATGATAGTGATCATGAAACTTTGGATCAAGTCACTACCAAACCTCGTAGGATGACAAGGATGCGTACTACTTCAGAGTGGTACGTAATCCTGTCTTGGAAGTCATATTGCTAAACAACAATGAACCTATGAGCTATGGAGAAGCGATGGTGGGCCCGGATTCCAAAAAAATGGCTCAAGGCCATAAAATCCGAGAGAGGATCCATGTATGAAAACAAAGTGTAGACTTTGGAAGAACTACTTGATAGTCGTAAGGCTGTTGGGTGCAGATGGATTTTAAAAGGAAGACAGACAATGATGGTAAGTGTCACCATTGAGAAAGCTCGACTTGTCGTTAAGATGTTTCCCGACAAGTTCAAGGAGTTGACTACGATGAGACTTTCTCACACGTAGCGATGCTAAAAGTCTGTTGGAATTATGTTAGCAGTTACTGCATTATTTATGAAATCATGCAGATAGGATGTCAAAACATTGTTTCCTCGACGATTTTCTTGAGGAAAGGTTGTATGAGATACAACCAGAAGGTTTTGTCAATCCTGGAAAAATGCTAACAAGTATGCAAAGCTCCAGCAATCCTTCTAAGGACTGGAGTAAGCATCTCGGAGTTGGAATGTACGCTTTGATGAGATGATCAAAGATTTTGGGTTTATACATAGTTTATGAGAAACTTGTATTTCCAAAGAAGTGAGTGGGAGCACTATAAAATTTCTGATGAGTATATGTTGTAGACATATTGTTGATCGGAAATGATGTAGAATTTCTGGAAAGCATATAGGGTTATTTGAAAAGTGTTTTTCAATGGAAAACCTAGATTAAGCCACTTGAACATTGAGCATCAAGATCTATAAGGATAGATCAAAACGCTTAATGGCACTTTCAAATGAGCACATACCTTGACATGATCTTGAAGGTGTTCAAGATGGATCAGTCAAAGAAGGAGTTCTTGCCTGAGTTGTAAGGTATGAAGTTAAGACTTAAAGCTCGACCACGACAGAATAGAGAGAAAGGACGAAGGTCGTCCCCTATGCTTAGACATAGGCTCCATAGTATGCTATGCTGTGTACCGCACCTGATGTGTGCCTTGCCACATGTCTGGCAAGAGGGTACAAAGGTGATCAAGGAGTGGATCACCAGATAGCGGTCAAAATTGTCCTTGGAGAAAATAAGGACATGTTTCTCGATTATGGAGGTGATAAAGAGTTCGGCGTAAAGGGTTACGTCGATGCAAGCCTTAACACCTATCCGAATGACTCTGAATAGCAAACCGGATATGTATAGTGGAGCAACCATTTGGAATAGCTCCAAGTGGAACGTGGTAGCAGCATCTACGATATGACCTAAAGTTTTGCGAAATACATAGGGATCTGAATGTTGCAGACCCGTTGACTACAACCTCTCTCACAAGCATAACATGATCAAACCCAGAACTCATTGAGTGTTAATCACATAGTGATGTGAACTAGATTATTGACTCTAGTAAACTCTTTGGATGTTAGTCACATGGCGATGTGACCTGTGATCACATGGCAATGTGAACTAGATTATTGACTCTAGTGCAAGTGGGAGACTGTTGGAAATATGCCCTAGAGGCAATAATAAATTGACTATTATTATATTTCGTTGTTCATGATAATCATTTATTATCCATGCTAGAATTGTATTGATAGGAAACTCAGATACATGTGTGGATACATAGACAACACCATGTCCCTAGTAAGCCTCTAGTTGACTAGCTCGTTGATCAATAGATGGTTACGATTTCCAGACCATGGACATTGGATGTCGTTGATAATGGGATCACATCATTAGGAGAATGATGTGATGGACAAGACCCAATCCTAAGCCTAGCACAAAGATCGTGTAGTTCGTATGCTAAAGCTTTTCTAATGTCAAGTATCATTTCCTTAGACCATGAGATTGTGCAACTCCTGGATACCGTAGGAATACTTTGGGTGTGCCAAACGTCACAACGTAACTGGGTGGCTATAAAGGTACACTACAGGTATCTCCGAAAGTGTCTGTTGGGTTGGCACGAATCGAGACTGGGATTTGTCACTCCGTGTAAACGGAGAGGTATCTCTGGGCCCACTCGGTAGGACATCATCATAATGTGCACAATGTGACCAAGGAGTTGATCACGGGATGATGTGTTACGGAATGAGTAAAGAGACTTGCCGGTAACGAGATTGAACAAGGTATCGGGATACCGACGATCGAATCTCGGGCAAGTATCGTACCACTAGACAAAGGGAATTGTATACGGGATTGATTGAATCCTCGACATCGTGGTTCATCCGATGAGATCATCGTGGAACATGTGGGAGCCAACATGGCTATCCAGATCCCGCTGTTTGTTATTGGCCGGAGAGTTACCTCAGCCATGTCTGCATGACTCCCGAACCCGTAGGGTCTACGCACTTAAGGTTCGATGACGCTAGTGTTATAGGGAATAGATATACGTGGTTATCGAATGTTGTTCGGAGTCCCGGATGAGATCCCGGACGTCACGAGGAGTTCCGGAATGGTCCGGAGGTAAAGATTAATATATAGGAAGTATGGTTTTGGCCACCGGAAGTGTTCCGGGCATCACCGGTAGTGTACCGGGACCACCAGAGGGGTCCGGGGGTCCACCAGGTGGGGCCACCAGCCCCGGAGGCCTACATGGGCCAATAGTGGGAAGGGACCAGCCCCTAAGTGGGCTGGGGCGCCTCCCCACCAAGGCCCATGCGCCTAAGGGGAAGAGGGGGGAAACCCTAAGGGCAGATGGGCCTTAAGGCCCATGCCTGGTGCGCCTCCCTCTCCCCCTCCACTTGGCCGCCACCCTAGATAGGATTGGGGCTGGCCGCCGCCCCTAGGGTGGAACCCTAGGTGGGGCGCACCCCTCCCTCTCCCCTATATATACTTGAGGACTTGGGGCTGCCAACAGATGAGTTCCTCTCCTTCTTGGCGCAGCCCTACCCCTCTCCTCCTCGTCTCTTGCGGTGCTTGGCGAAGCCTGCTGGAGTACCACGCTCCTCCACCACCACCACGCCGTCGTGCTGCTGCTGGATGGAGTCTTCCCCAACCTCTCCTTCTCCCCTTGCTGGATCAAGGCGTAGGAGACGTCACCGGGCTGTACGTGTGTTGAACACGGAGGTGCCGTCCGTTCGGCACTAGGATCATCGGTGATTTGGATCACGACGAGTACGACTCCATCAACCCCGTTCACTTGAACGCTTCCGCGTAGCGATCTACAAGGGTATGTAGATGCACTCTCCTTCCCTCGTTGGTAGACTTCTCCATAGATTGATCTTGGTGATGCGTAGAAAATTTTGAATTTCTGCTACGTTCCCCAACAGTGGCCACCTCGTTTCTTTCTTGACGTCTACTCCAAGTCCTGTGGATCACGTTTGTTGCAAAAATAACTCCCCCGAAGGTTTCATTCCGTTTGGATTCCGTTTGATATCCCTTTCCTGCAAAACACTGAAATAGGCAAAAATACAACAATTTTCACTGGGCCTTGGGTTAGTAGGTTAGTCCCAAAAATAATATAAAAGTGTATAATAAAGCCCATTAAACATCCAAAACAGATAATATAATAGCATGGAACAATCAAAAATTATAGATACGTTGAAGATGTATCAGTCGTCGAGCTGAACGTGTGCAAAACTCGAAGGTGCCGTACATTCGGTGCTTGATCGGTCAGAATGAGAAGAAGTTCAACTACATCAACCGCGTTGTCAAACGCTTCCGCTTTCGGTCTACGAGGGTACGTGGACACACTCTCCCCTTCTCGTTGCTATGCATCTCCTAGATAGATCTTGCGTGATTGTAGGAATTTTTGAATTTGCATGCTACGTTCCCCAACACAATCATGATAATTTTTCAATATGTTATTCAACAATTCTTCAGTTTGTCCAACAGTTCGTTCCCTGAAAACACAACTAGCACAACTATCTAGGAAATCCCTAGAAGCATCGGTTAGTGCATGATAAAATATATCAAGTATTTCATTTTTCTTAAGAGGATGATCAGGCAAAGCATTAAGTAACTGGCAAAGCCTCCCCCAAGCTTGTGGGAGACTCTCTTCTTTAATTTGAACAAAGTTAAATATTTCCTGTAAGGCAGCTTGTTTCTTATGAGCAGGGAAATATTTTTCAGAGAAGTAATAAATCATATCTTGGAGACTACGCACACAACCAAGAGCAAGAGTATTATACCAAGCTTTAGCATCACCCTTTAATGAGAAAGGAAATAATTTGAGAATATAGTAATAGCGAGTTTTCTCATCATGAGTAAAAAGGGTGGCTATGTCATTCAACTTAGTAAGATGTGCCACAACAGTTTCATTTTCATAACCATGAAAAGGATCAGATTCAACCAAAGTAATGAACTATGTGTCGACAGAGAATTCATAATCCTTATCATCAATAAAGATTGGCGAAGCAGCAAACTTATGATCATATTTCATTCTAGCATTCAGAGATTTTTCCTTATACTTGCATAATAATTTCTCTAGATCATCTCTATCTCTACAAGTAAGAATATCTCTAGTTGTCTCCTCACTCATAACGTAACCTTCCGGTACCTTTGGCAATTCATATCTAGGAGGGCTAGTTCTAGCAGGTGTTTCAGGAGTTTCAGTTTCAAGCTCATCATCAGATTCAACAACATCATGTTGTATAACTCTAGCAATTTGTTTATCAAGAAAGTCACCAAGTGGCACATCATCATTAAGCAAGGTACTAGCATCATCATAAGCATAATCCATAGCAGAAGTAGCATCATCAATAACTTGGGACATATCAGAATTAAT
This sequence comes from Triticum urartu, assembly GCF_003073215.2. Taxonomy (NCBI): domain Eukaryota; kingdom Viridiplantae; phylum Streptophyta; class Magnoliopsida; order Poales; family Poaceae; genus Triticum; species Triticum urartu. The sequence continues at coordinate 92,110,986 of NC_053024.1, forward strand.
AACATGTGGTGGTGTTGCAAGTTTACTTATAAGAGAAGGTGAATCTAAAGCAGAACTGGATGACAGTTCCTTACCTCCCCCCGTCTTTGAGGGAAATATCTTGGTCTTAGCATCCTTCAGATTCTTCATAGTGATAAATTGATAATAATCTCAAGTGACTCAACAAATATAGCCATGCTCCCCAGCAATGGCGCCAGAAAAAGGTCTTGATAACCTGCAAGTATAGGGGATCGCAATAGTTTTCAAGGGTAGAGTATTCAACCCAAATTTATAGATTCGACACAAGGGGAGCCAAAGAATATTTGAAGGTATTAGCAGCTGAGTTGTCAATTCAACCACACCTAGAGATTAATTATCTACAACAAAGTGATCAGTAGCAAAGTAGTATGATAGTTTTGATAATAGTAGCAGCAGTAACGGTAACGGTAACAGTGATAACAGTAATTTTGTAGCAAGTGTAACAGTGATGATAGCAGTAGTAACTTAGCAAGAACAATATAGGATAAATTCGTAGGAATTGGATCGGTGACTTGTTGGATGCTATTCATCATGAGACAGTTATAACCTAGGGCGATATGGCACTAGCTCTAGTTCGTCAATATAATGTAGGCATGCATTCCGTAAATAGTCATATGTGATTATGGAAAGAACTTGCATGACATCTTTTGTCCTACCCTCCCGTGGCAGGCGGGTCCATATTGGAAACTAAGGGATATTAAGGCCTCCTTTTAATAGAGAACCGGAACAAAGCATTAACACATAGTGAATACATGAACTCCTCAAACTACGATCATCACCGGGAGTGGTCCCAATTATTGTCACTCCGGGGTTGCCGGATCATAACACGTAGTAGGTGACTATAACTTGCAAGATCAGATCTAGAATATGGATATAATGGTGATAACATAAATAGTTCAGATCTGAAATCATGGCACCGAGCCCAAAGTGACAAGCATTAATCATGGCAAAGGCATAGCAACATCAATCTAAGAACATAGTGGATACTAGGGATCAAGCCCTAACAAAACTAACTCGATTACATGACGAATCTCATCCAACTCCTCACCGACCAACGGGCCTACAAAGGAATTACTCACTCCCGGTGGGGAGCATCATGAAATTGGTGATGAAGAAGGGTTGGCGATGACGAAGAACGAAGATCCCCCTCTCCGGAGCCCCAAACGGACTCTAGATCTGGCCTCCCGATGAAGAACAGGAGATGACGGCGGCTCCATCTCATGGATCGTGATAATTCTTTCTCCCCATTTTTTGGAAAAATAGGATTTTATAGCGTCGGTTTCAGGGTCTGCGGGGCCACCAGGTGGGGACAACCCACCTAGGCGCGCCTGGTGAGGGGGGCGCGTCCTGATGGGTTGTGCCCACCCAAGTACCCCCCCTTCAGTAGGTCTTGGCTCCACAAATTCCTGTATATTATATAAAAATTCCTCGCAAAGTTTTGTTCCATTCCGAGAACTTTTATTTCTGCACAAAAACAACACCATGATAGTTCTGCTGAAAACAGGGGCAGACGGAGGTTAGTTTCATTCAAATCATGCAAATTAGAGTCCAAAACAAGAGGAAAAGCGTTAGGAAAAGTAGATACATTGGAGACGTATCAGGTAACGGTTGCGCGAGTCCATGGAGGGCTCCACCCATGAAGGGTCCATGAAGAAGCAACCTTGTCTATTCCACCATGGCTTCCGCCCACGAAGGACTAGCCTCACTCGGGTAGATCTCCACGAAGTAGGCGATCTCAGTGCCCTTACAAACTCCTTGGTTCAACTCTACATGATCTTGGAGGCTCCCAAGTGACACCTAACCAATCTAAAAGACACCACTTTCCAAAAGGTAATAGATGTTGTGTTGGTGATGAACTCCTTACTCTTGTGCTTAAAATGTTAGTCTCCTCGATACTCAATCCCTCTCTCACAGATTTGGCTTGAGTAGAAGAAGGATTGGAGTGGAAAGCAATTTGAGGAGGCTAGAAATCAAGGTTCGGATGGTAGAAATGGAATTTCTTGATCTCAGCACATGAGTAGGTGATTCTCTCTAAGAAAATGAATGATGAAAGTTGTGTTTCGTTCGGATGGCTCTCCTTGAGAGTAAGTGGTGGTGGAGGGGTATAAATAGGCGGCACCAAAAGTCCAACTGATACAAGTCTTTGACCCAA
>NC_053024.1:92114155-92163750 GCF_003073215.2 Triticum urartu
ATAGTTCTCCATTAACCCTTTTAGTAAAAAGAGTAGAATCAATTTTACCAATTTCAAAACCACTTGTAGTAAGGAACTTGGTCAAGCATTTATACCATGCTCTAGGAGCTTGTTTAAGACCATAAAGAGCTTTGTGAAGTTTGTAAACATGATTTGGTTTCTTAGGATTGACAAAGCCAGGAGGTTGTTTGACATAAACTTCCTCCTCTATTTCTCCATTTAGAAAAGCACTTTTAATGTCCATTTGGTACAAGGTGATATTATGGTGATTAGCATAGGCAAGTAAGATGCGAATGGACTCAAGTCTAGCAACGGGAGCATACGTCTCACCATAGTCCATACCTTCGACTTGTGTGTACCCTTGGGTGACGAGACGTGCTTTGTTGCGAACCACTAGTCCATCTTCATCTTGCTTGTTGCGAAACACCCATTTGGTACCAATGATGTTGTGGTTGTTGTCGGGCTTCTCAACCAATGTCCAAACTTGGTTTCTCTCAAAATTATGTAGCTCTTCATGCATAGCGTTTATCCAATCCGGATCTTCCAATGCTTCTTCAACCTTCATTGGTTCAATGCTAGAGATGAATGAATAGTTTTCACAAAAGTTAGCTAAATGAGTTTTTGAGCGAGTGATTCTCCCGGTTTGTATATCATTGAGGATTTGCTCGACGGGATGATCTTTGGCAATTCTTGCTCGAACTCGTGAGAGCTTTTGCTTGGGTCTTCGTTGAACATCTTCTTCATCTTGTTCTTCTTCTTGGCCTTCTTCATTGTTGACGTCGTCGTTCTCTTGTCGTGGTGGAGAAGGAGGTTGTTGATGTTCATCTTGACGTACTTCCTCGTTTTCTTCATCTTGGTGTGTCCCACTTGTGGATGCTTCCGTGTCGATTCTTGGTTCACCTTGTCGTGAAGTAGAAGCTTCCACTTGGACGGATCAAGTACTCTCCTTCACCTCCGTTGGACGAATTTTGCCGATGGACAAGTCTTGAATTGCTTCTGAAGAGTCTTTGTCTCCTACATCAATTGGCAATTGCTCTACTTGTGAGCCATTAGATTCATCAAACTTCACATCTACCGTCTCTTCAACCTTTTGGGTGAAATTGTTGTAGACACGGTAAGTGTGAGAGTTTGAGCCATAACCAAGTAGAAAACCTTCATGAGTTTTAGGAGCAAACTTTGAACGACGATGCTTATCAAGAATGTAGCACTTTGAGCCGAATACTCGAAAGTATCCAACTTGGGGTTTGTTACCGGTGAGAATCTCGTATGCCATCTTGCCGAGTAGCTTGTGAAGACATAAGAGATTTGTTGCGTGACAAGCTGTCTCAACCGCTTCTGCCCAAAAGTGCTTTGGCGTCTTGTATTCATCAAGCATCGTTCTTGCCATTTCGATGAGCGTCCGGTTCTTCCTCTCAACAACTCCATTTTGTTGAGGTGTGTACGTAGCCGAGAACTCGTGTGAAATCCCTTCTTCGTCAAGAAAGGTGCCCACATTTGCGTTCTTGAACTCCGTTCCGTTGTCACTCCGAACCTTCTTGATCTTCACATCAAACTGATTTTGGGCCTTCCTAGCGAAGCTTCTGAAGATCTTCTGGACCTGCGACTTGTCATTAAGAAAGAACACCCACGTAAATCTTGAAAAGTCATCAACTATAACTAGACCAAAAGAATTTCCACCGAGACTCTTGTAGGCGTTGGGACCAAAAAGATCCATGTGAAGTAGCTCGAGTGGCCTCCTTGTGGTCATGATGTTCTTCATGGGATGTCTTCCTCCAACCTGTTTACCTGCTTGACAAGCACTGCAAAGTCTATACTTATCAAATATGACATCGTTAACTCCAAGGATATGATTTCCTTTAATAAGCTTGTCAAGGTTTCTCATGCCAACGTGACCTAGTCGTCTATGCCACAACCAACCTTTTGAGGATTTAGCAACAAAGCAAGTTTTAGGTTGTGCCTTTTTAGAGAAATTGACAATGTAAAGATCACCTCTACGCATACCCGTAAAGACCATTTTATGATTGTCTCGACGAAATACTTGGCAATCTACCTCAGTAAATAGGACATTCAAACCGAAATCAGCAAGTCTAGATACTGAAAGTAAGTTGTAGCCAAGAGATTCAACGAGCATGACATTTTGAATGGAACTATCATGTGAGATGGCCACCTTACCAAGGCCAACCACTTTACCCTTTGAATTATCACCAAAGGTGACATATTTTCGAGGGCCGTTGTTTTCAGCAAGCTCACGAAACATCTCTTCATCTCCGGTCATATGATCAGTACATCCACTGTCAAGAACCCATTCCTTTCCTCCTGATTCATATCCCCGAAGATTTGCCATAAGACCAAAATGTCTCATTGCATCATCAAGATCGAAGTCACTATCATCATCATCATAATATTCATGTTCATCATGATCTTGTGACTCATCATTTCCTAGAGAGGGTAATTCATTAGATAAATGATCAAAGTGGTTACTTTTATGAATTCTTATAGCTTTGAATATGATATCATTAATGATTCCAACATCTCCTTTAGCATGCTTAAGATTGGCAAGTTCAAAAAGACATTTACCAAAACTAGGATCACTAGAGTTCATCTTACTCAAGGTAATAGATTTATGGAGAATTTCATCCAAAGTTTTCAAGGAATAATCAGGAAATCGTTCCTCAAGAAATTTCCATATGGTATAGGCACAATTGTGAGTAGGCAAACTAGCAATCAAATTTTTGGGCAATCCTCTAATGATGAGCTCAATAGTTCTAAGATTGCGAATCATGTCAATATCTTCATCTAGGGTGGGATGCAAAGGATCAATATGAGATGCACAAGGGCTAGCAATATACTTGTTCAAATGATATTGATTGAAGATTACAAGCATCTCATTTTTCCACTCATGGAAATACTCTCCATCAAGAATAGGCACTCTATGTCTAAGACTCCCTAATGTAGACACATCCATCTTCCTTCAATGGTGATTAAACCAAGGCAATGGAGACCAAAGCTCTGATCCCACTTGTAGGATCTAGAAGTAGATGTGTCTAGAGGGGGGTGATTTGACACATAATGCTCAAGTTGCAATTTTTAAGCTTTTTCCGTTTAAGTGGAGTTTAGGCACAATTTCAACACACACAATACATATCAAGCAAGCATGCAAAGAGTATATGAGCAGCAGAATGTAAAGCATGCAACTTGCAAGAATGTAAAGGGAAGGGTTTGGAGAGATCAAACGCAATTGGAGACACGGATGTTTTTCCCGTGGTTCGGATAGGTGGTGCTATCCTACATCCACGTTGATGGAGACTTCAACCCACGAAGGGTAACGGTTGCGCGAGTCCACACAGGGCTCCACCCAAGGGTAACGGTTGCGCGAGTCCACACAGGGCTCCACCCACAAAGGGTCCACGAAGAAGCAACCACCCACAAAGGGTTCACGAAGAAGCAACCTTGTCTATCCCACCATGGCCTTCGCCCACACAGGACTTGCCTCACTAGCGGTAGATCTTCACGAAGTAGGCGATCTCCTTGCCCTTACAAACTCCTTGGTTCAACTCCACAATCGTGTCGGAGGCTCCCAAGTGACACCTAGCCAATCTAGGAGACACCACTCTCCAAGAAGTAACAAATGGTGTGTAGGTAATGAACTCCTTGCTCTTGTGCTTCAAATGATAGTCTCCCCAACACTCAACTCTCTCTCATAGGATTTGGATTTGGTGGAAAGAAGATTTGAGTGGAAAGCAACTTGGGAAAGGCTAGAGATCAAGATTCATATGGTAGGAATGGAATATCTTGGTCTCAACACATGAGTAGGTGGTTCTCTCTCAGAACATATGAGTTGGAATGGTGTATGCGTTCTGATGGCTCTCTCAACGAATGAAGAGGAGGTGGAGGGGTATATATAGCCTCCACACAAAATCCAACCGTTACACACAGTTTTCCAATCTCGGTGGGACCGAATCAACAAACTCGGTCGGAACGAAAATGTAAACCTAGTGACCGTTAGAGATTTTCGGTGGGACTGACATGCAACTCGGTAGGACCGATATGGTTAGGGTTTAGGCATAACGTAATCTCGGTGAGACCGATTACACAAACTCGGTGAGACCGAATTTGGTAATTAGCTAACCAGAGAGTTGGTCAGGCAAACTCGGTGGGACCGATTTGCTCTTTCGGTGAGACCGAGTGGAACTCGGTGAGATCGAAAAGTTACAAAGGGGAAACACTGAGTTTACATTGCAATCTCGGTGGGACCGATTCGCTCTTTCGGTGAGACCGAAAAGTTACGAAAGGGAAACAGAGTGTTTGCAATCCCATCTCGGTGAGACCGAGATCCTTATCGGTAGAACCGAATTGCTAGGGTTTGGCAGTGGCTAATGACAAGTGAAACTCGGTGGCGCCGGATAGGAAGAATCGGTAGGACCGAGTTTGGCTTAGGGTTTAGGTCATATGTGGATATGGGAAAGTAGTTGAGGGTTTTGGAGCATATCACTAAGCACATGAAGCAAGAGGCTCATTAAGCAACACCTCATCCCTCCTTGATAGTATTGGCTTTTCCTATGGACTCAATGTGATCTTGGATCACTAAAATATAAAATGTAGAGTCTTGAGATTTTGAGCTTGAGCCAATCCTTTGTCCTTAGCATTTTGAAGGAGTTCCCACAACCTTTAGTCCATGCCACTCCATTGTTGAACTTATCTGAAACATGCTAGATAGAAATGTTAGTCCAACAAGAGATATGTTGTCATCAATTATCAAAACCACCTAGGGAGCACTTGTGCTTTCAAGAACCCAAGCTTACGAAAATGCCGAATTAAAGAAAAAGTTAAAAGATGGCATGACAAAAGAATCTAAAAGCGTGAGTTCAAAGTGGGTGAATATGTCCTTTTGTACAATTCTCGTTTTAGATTTTTTGCAAGAAAACTTCTCTCCAAATGGGAAGGACCTTATGTTATCGAAGAAGTTTATCGTTCTGGAGCTATCAAAATAAATAATGCCGAAGGTACTAACCCGAAGGTTGTCAATGGGAAAAGAATTAAACACTATATATCAGGTACGCCTATTAATGTTGAAAGCAGTATTATTCAAACCATGACACTGGAGGAACACATAAAGGAAACCTTCCAGAACACTCCAGAATCATGAAAAAGAGGAGGTACGTGATACGATAAGTAAACGGACTCCGAAAAAACTGAAAAATATTTTTTACCAATTTTGGAAAATAACAAAAATTAGGAAAATAAGAAACAACAAGGAAGGCAACCCTGGTGGGCACAAGACACCAGGGCGCGCTTGGCAAGCAGGTGGGTTGTGCCCACCTCGGGTACCTTTCAGACTCCGTTTTTCTCTCTTTGCTTGTTCCCCAAGATAAAAATCTTTATATACCCCCTGAGGGAGTCACAGACTAAGGGGTACTCGGGGCGACGTCCCATTGTACATGGGCTGGACTAGTAGAGCCGTACTATGAAAGGAGATCTATGAAGCCGTGGTGTGCCCTCCAAGTCAAAGAAGGCGGAAGATCTCTTTTACTCCTTGTTGCCCTAGCCCTATATGTGTCTATATAAACTGAGGGTTGTAGTCATTAAAGGGAGAGCAATCTTCATCCCCCCGTAGCCTAGGGTTTAACTCATGCTGATCTCGAGGTAGATCTACTCTATAAACCACGTTATACAATCAATACAATCAAGCAGGACGTAGGGTTTTACCTCTTCAAGAGGGTCCAAACTTGAGTAAACACTATGTTTGTCGTCCCTTGTTACCCATCGATCCTAGATCCACAGCTTAGGACCCCCTACCCCTTTGTCGGTTTTGACACCGCCATTGGTGCTTTCATTGAGAGTTTCGCTGTTTGATCACCCAAAGGATCGATGGCTTGCTTAGTCCTTGGAGAGGACATTAGTTCCATCGATCTCTTCGTCCTTGGACAACTCTTCGCTTGTGGTAGCATCGTGCTACACGCTAATTCGATCGTCTATCTTGACCAGGTCGACAACTTCGCCCCTGAACACCGGATTCGATTCGGCAATCTGGAGTACGTCACTGACATGCGGGGCGATTTGGTCTTCAGCGGATTCACCACCCCCGCAAGCCTTGCCGCGCCTGCTCCGACATACACCTCTGATTCGATATGTGAATTGACCCCAGTCCACCAAACGACTTTGAGCCAGGAAGGACTCCCTGAGAAAGGGGACCTTACCCCACCGCCGACCAAACTCACATTGGCGGAAGATTTATCCCCGGCCCTCGAGGCAGAACTAGAGGTCAGAGGAAAAGATTCGATCTCGGCCGACCTCCTCCCCCACAACCCTCTGCTGGCCTCGGGCCCACACCCTGAGTTGGCGAATAGCGGCCAGGGGTCATCCCCAGCCCGAAACAACCCAAACATTGGCGCGGAAGGTGCACGGGAGGGTCAAAGCGCGCCCTCAGTTTCCAAGGACAATCTGGTGCCCCTCGAGGATTCGGTCCCGAATCCTGAAGATAGGTCTGTCCGGGACCAAGGATCGGTTGAGTCATAGGCCGACCTCCGCTCCGTTACCACAAAATCTGTCCTAGAGCCGTCAAGTCCGGCAACCCTCGATATGTTGAACGAGGCGCTAGACCGAATTCAGAAATGACTATCCAGGAGAACCTGCCCTGCACCTTCAATCACCGACCCTTCGAGGCGTTCGACAGGGAATTTTGCGACCCACCCACCACCCATTTGGTAGCAACTATTGATGATTTAACCGATATGTTAGACTATAATTTGGAGAATGCAGAATACATGGAAGAGGAGGACGCGACCATGACTAATGCTGAGGTCGGTCCCCCCATCACGGGACATTTGTCAGCCACATCCACCTATGACATTTACATGGTGGACACCCTAAAGGACGGCAACGACACTCCTGATGAGCCTCCCAAACGCCGAAAAAAGCATCGTCGATCAAAACCACATCGAAGCCCTGCAAGCAACATAGACTCGGCAAAGAACGACACCATAAATAATACGGATGACCTCGCTGGAGACGCAGCAAACGAGCATCATCAAAATGACCCCGCGTGGCAGGAGGACCCGCTCAATCCGGAAGGCCATGTAGACTCCGAAGATAGCAACTACCTCCCACTCTCTAAAGAGGAGGCCAAACTCAGGGAGGATGATTTTATCGTCCCCGAAGACCCTTTGGAGCAAGAATGGTTCAAGCGGAGGCTTTTAGCCATCGCCCGCAGCCTAAAGAAGCAAAAACGCAAAATCAAGGCTGAACAAGACACCCTCAATGACAGATGGACTAAAGTCCTAGCTGCCAAAAAGGGGTACAGCTGTGATCAACCAACCATGAGTTATCCTAAACGAAGGCTATTGCCCCAGTTCGACGACGAGGCTATATAGCCAACACGCCCGACGTATACAAATGTCGAATATCCAGACCGACCCCCTACAGGGCGGGACAGGGAAGCTGATGAGGCCGAACACCCTTCCGCCCCACCTTGCCATCACGGCAAGTATCAGGTGCAACCCACTTATGAGTACGACCTCCACCATGACCTAGACGCTCGTGGAGGCCGTACCAGGTCCATCTATGGACCTAGAGAGGATCTGCCTGCATACTAGGAAGGATACTACGATCGGTTAATCCTCAATGATAGAGTCCGGGAGTGTGGCACCCCAGCTCAGAGAAACTGGAACGCCCCGTATTCCAGCCCAGAGATCGAGGAGAAGTCTTCTGGAATACGGCATTGCTTAGCATAGAACAAACCAGCTTTCTATTATTACACGAATATGAATACAAGGTCTCCGACATTACAAGGAATAACATCGACACGGTGACACTACGCCATCCTCAGTTGCTCTATGCAAGCAGCAGAACAACTCGAAGCAGTGGAAAAACTTCTAGCAGCGGAACAATGACGACGGTGGTGAACTCCACTCCGTAGGGACTCTGGCTGGAATGTTTATCCTAGCTCGCACGAACAAAAACCACAACAAGCAAGCAATCAAATCCGGCATGACCTGCAAACTGGCATAACACGCCAAGTCAGTACATTGAATGTACTTGCAAGCTCACAATAACCAGAAGCATTCAAGACAAACAACAGCATGGCAGTTACAGGTTATGCAGGAATTATCATGAGATCATCAGAATAACATGGCATGAACAACATGAACATGATACAGCTGGAACAACATGAACATGATACAGCTGGAACAATATGAGCATGGCATGAACATATAAATCTGACGATACTAGCATGCAACATGATGACACTATATGCACCATTTATTCTGCTCAGGTTACCTCATAACCAAACGGTGATCCTTCCGGCGATCACAACCATGACCAACACATGGTGTCAAACAGTGATCCTTCTGGCGATCACAACCATGACCAATACCTGGCCTCAGACGGTGATCCTTCTGGTGATCACAACGAACTTATCTCCTCATCGAACCGTGGTTGTTATTAAGCACATTATTATTATTACTGTTGACTCATAGTGTGACCAAATACGAACTGGGCCCTTATGCGCGGGCACGGCTATCGATAGTTTTTGTATACACTCTGCAGAGGTTAGTACACTGTACCCACACTATGGAACCCATGGCCTCACACTCCCATTCGAGTGGACCAACGGCGTTCCGACAAAACCGATCTACTGTCATGACACTCTCCCGGACACTCCGACTCACTCCCCACTGGGCTAGTCCTGGGTGGCCCCGTGTCTACCAAAGACACAACGACCACCGTCATGGCCAAACATAAACGGTCCCAAACGGGACCCGGATCCATAAAAACAACAACGGGCACACAAGGCTTATGTCCGCCTACATGATCAGGGTAGTGCGCGCCCATAACCTTCCCTCGTTGGAGGCACCGGCAAGAGGCACGACAATAGACCCAGTTAGGACCTTCCCATAAAGGTAAGCGTGGTTGCACTGGTCAATTCGATATGGTGGCACCATGACTCAGCCAACAGTTGTTCAAGTTCAATTTAATCCTGTTAAACTTGAATGCAATATGCTGAGCCATGATAAAATAACATGATGCAATTACAATGCATGAGCATGATATCAACATAAGCACGGGTGCAACATAACTATCCACCATATCAACAATGAACCATATCCAACTGAGCATGGCATAATGATGAGCATGAATATTACAAGTACAACACTACTCATAGCATAACATGACCATTATCATCAACCATAAATAACATGCAAGAACTCATCAATAACATTACCGAGTAAACACTTAACCAACTAACAACAAAGGAACAATGCATATTAACAGTACTCGGTTACCAAAGTTAGTCATGCACCGAAGAACATGACCAACCCAACATGTACTACTATCAAGCATAGCAATATGAAAGTAATACTAACAAGTAGTTCATGATAACAAAGTGCAAGAAACATAGCATGACGATAATCACCGATCCACAAACATGACCGAAACTATGACAGCAGTAGCAAAACAATCATACAATTATTAAAGATTCAAGTTGAAAACCAATGCTACTGCATGGCTATCATGCAAATGGTGGGTGTGGCTTGCCTGGGGTTGAAGAATACACCGGGAGAAAGTGCGAGAAGCTCGCGGAACGAATCGCCGGAAAATGTTCTCTCTCGGAGGGGGCTGATTAGGGGCAAGGGGAAAAAGGAAATTTCCAGAGTGTTAAGACATAGTGAAAATGATCTAAACAGAACGGGCTCAATGAGATGAAGAAATGGGCTTTGGATGCACCTCAAACGGAGTTGGGGTTGAAAAGTTATGAAGTGTTTTCAGCCAGGGACCTATTTGCAAAGAAAAACTTCACAATCTGGGCCTGGACAGAAAAACAGAAAACGTCTTCTTCCTCACCCTGCTCCCGCACGGGACAAAGGAGGCAGGTGGTGCGATGTAGCCGGTGCCATCCCGACCAACTCCGGCCATCCCTGGCCAGGGCGAGGCCACCAGCGGGGGCGGCTGGGCCTGGCGCGCCCATCCAAGAGGGAAGCGGCCGCCGGGGATGGAAGGGGAGACGGTGACGGGAGGAGGTAGAGGCGGCGGTGGTCTTCGGGGCATGGCCCAAGAGAGGCTCCGGCGAGGGGGCAAGGGCACTGGGAGAGTCGCCGAAGTGTGGGGAAGACGATGGTGGTGGCTAGAGGTAGAGTAGGGCTCGGCTTTGGGTCAATTTAGACCGAAGCCGAGGCGGACATGGCGGCCATGGAGGAGGAATGAGGGGCTCTGGTGCTCGAGTGAGAGGCCGGGGAAGTTGCTGGAGGTGGTGTGAGGCTGGTGGTGAGGTCGAACAGCCTCGGGGTGGGCTATATATAGCTGGGCGAGGGAGGCCGTGGCCGAGTGCCGCCACTCGAGCTCGGCCAAAGCTCTAGCGAGGATCAGCAAGCACGGGAACACGATGAGGGGGAGTGCGGACGAGCTACAGAGGTGCAGAGTGCAAGAGGGGCCGAGGGCACAGAGGAGGAAGACGTCGCGGCGACATTAAAGCTTGGTTGGCCATAGTGCGCCCGTGGGCGCGCGGCAACGAGAGCTGACGAAGGAGCTGGCAGAGGGGGAGATGGCTCTAGGAGGACGGCGACGATGCGGTGAAGCTGTTGGACATGCTCACGAGCGCAAAGACGACGAGAGGGAGAGGGGCCCGAGCAAGAAACCATCCAGCTCGCGTCCATGGCATGCCAGAGCTCGTGATCACCACGTGCACTTGTGCACACAGTGGCACACGGCCGGCCAAACAATGTCTGGGGGCTTGTCCTTCCTGGGGAGGTTACAACTGAGGTGGTAGATCAGTGAAAAGAGCTCTGGTTGAATGGTAATTAACCTCTGAAGTTTACTGCAGTAAACTTGGGTGAGCACTGGTGATCAACAGGAAGGTGATTGGTAGAAATGGAGTTGTCTGCGAGGTTTAGGGTAAGAAGGACTTTCACCCTGGTAACTTTGAGAAGATTAGGACCAAGATTTAATGTAGTTGCTTAACAACCACATAAATTGGTCCAGAAGCAAGATGTGGATGTTGCACTCGTATGGTGAGGCCAATTGAGCTGAAATTTGGCAAGGCTTAGTTATTTGGTCATAGTAAGATGTTGTAAAAATTTCATACCAAATGGATTTACCAAAATGGTACTTCCTTCACAACCATCTTCACTGACCAGAATCTTGCAATAATTCTAGAGAAATAATTGCTAGGTGAACTGGTGCCAAATAAGGTGGAGAGAAGTCATTTTGGTAGGAGAACAATCTGGTAATTTATCAGGATTTTTGAAGCAATATAAAATGCACTTGATTCACAACCTGAAAATTTTACCAGAAGCAAAGATTTGGTACTATGCTCACATAGCTCAAGGTATGGAGCTTAAATTTGGAGGAGTGTTCTAATATAAGCACATTAAGGAGTGTGCAAAATTTCAACTCATTTGGATAACCCTAGCTAGCACTTCCTTCACAAAGGCTTCCCTTAGACAGGAACTTTGAAAAATCACTGAGGAAGTTTGGCTAGGAAATAAAGTTGAATTTTGGCACAGGTCAATTATTTGGACAGGAAAAGATGTCCAAAACGTTTGGGGTCAAAAGGGCAAAGATAAATAGCACTTGCTTCACAATGTGCCATTTAGGACAGAATAGGAAATGAATTTATTGAGCATGATGAGATATATGGCCAATGAAATATTTTGCCATATTTGAGGAAGATATGACCCAAACAATTTATAAGAATTATTTGGGGATTTTTGGATGGACATAAATATAGGTTGCTTCACAACCTAGGGCAGATAGGGTTAGTCCTTTAATAGAAAAAGGAATATCCCCGAGGAAAGGAAATTAGGGTTAGGTCAAGCAGTGAAGTGACATGATCTTGGCAAGGTTTTTAGAATGATGATCCACTTGGGAGGGGGAATGAGGAGGATTTCCCAGGTGGCAAGGCCATAGAACCATTCCAAAAATAAAAACGGAGCAAAAACCAATTAAATCAAAAGAAAAAGGAAAGGGCCAAAATCCAGGTAGTTACAGGGAGCAGCAGCAGAGTAGGAGGGCCGAAGACCTCCATCATGGCGTAGCCCGAGTTCGGGGCACCGCACACCCACTGTGCTTCACAGAAAGGGTAATGCAGCACCAATTGCCAGAAGGCTTCAAGCCTGTGAACATCGAGTCATACGATGGAACCACAGATCTAGCCGCATGGAAAAACGATTTCCTCCTCCACATCCACATGGCACGAGGAGACGACCTCCACGCGATTAAATATTTACCGCTCAAGCTTAAAGGCCCAGCTCGACACTGGCTGAACAACCTTCCAGAAGACTCTATAGGTTGCTGGGAAGAGCATGAGGAGACTTTTCGAGCAAACTTCCAGGGCACCTATGTCCAGCCTCCGGATGCCGACAACCTAAATCGCATCACGCAACAACCCGGAGAATCCGCTCGACAATTTTGGAAACGATTCTTGACTAAGAAAATCAGATCGTTGACTGTGCAGATGCCAAAGCCTTGGCTGCCTTTAAGCATAGTGTCAAGGATGAATGGCTTGTACGGCAGCTCGGCCAGGACAAACCGGGAACTATGGAAACCCTTACTTCCCTCATGACCCGCTTTTGCATGGGCGAAGACAGTTGGCCTACTTGCAAGAAGACCAACCCAGACACACCCGGTACCTCCGAGGTTACAGAAATGGAAAGCCCCCATGCAACAAGAATAAACGTCGCCACAACAACGACGAAGGTGAGGATACGACAGTAAATGTCGGATTCCGAAACCAGAAATCTGGAACTCGAAAGAAAGCCCCTAAAGGCAATAGTGATGGCCCATCCAGACTAGACACAATTCTGGACAAGCCTTGCCAGATCCATGCCACATCAGAGAAGCCCACTAACGACTCCAACCAAAATTGTTGGC
This sequence comes from Triticum urartu, assembly GCF_003073215.2. Lineage (NCBI taxonomy): Eukaryota > Viridiplantae > Streptophyta > Magnoliopsida > Poales > Poaceae > Triticum > Triticum urartu. The sequence goes on from NC_053024.1 coordinate 92,127,023, forward strand.
TGATCAAACGGGCTGGCAAACTCACCGCCGAAGACTCGGGAAAAAGCCCAAGAAGCGAACATGAGGACGAGCCCTGCAGGCCGAATAGTGGAGGCCAGAAGCCCTTCCCTTCTGATGTCAAGACGGTAAACATGATCTATGTAACCCACATACTGAAGAAGGAGAGGAAGCGAGCACTACGGTACGTATACTTTGTCAAGCCAGTAGCCCCAAAGTTCAATCCATGGTCAGCCTGCCCAATCACGTTTGATCGCAGGGATCATCCCACCAGCATACGCCATGGAGGGTCTGCAACCCTAGTGCTACACCCCATCATTGATGGATTTGATGCGGCTTGAAGCTACGTTGGTATTTCCCCAAAGAGGAAGGGATGATGCAGCACATCGACGGTAGGTATTTCCCTCAGATATGAAACCAAGGTTATCGAACTAGCAGGAGGACCAAGCAACAACACATAAACAACACCTGCACACAAATAACAATTACCCGCAACCCGACGTGTAAAAGGGGTTTTCAATCCCTTTCAAGTAACGGTGCCACAATTTTGCAAACAGACGTGAGAGAGTTGTAAATATTGATAGATCGAATGCCAAATATATTAAAGAAGAGACCCGAGGGTCGTAGGTTTCACTAGTGGCTTCTCTCGAGAAAAATAGCAAACAATGGGTAAACAAATTACTGTTGGGCAATTGATAGAACTTCAAATAATCATGATGATATCCAAGCAATGGTCATTATATAGGCATCACGTACAAGATTAGTAGACCGACACTTGCCTGCATCGACAACTATTACTCCACACATCGACCGCTATCCAGCATGCATCTAGTGTATTAAGTTCATGGAGAAACAAAGTAATGCAATAAGAACGATGACATGATGTAGACAAGATCTATCTATGTAGAGATAGACCCCATCGTTTAATCCTTAGTAGCAACGATACATACGTGTCGGTTCCCCTTCTGTCACTGGGATCAAGCACCGTAAGATCGAACCCACTACAAAGCACCTCTTCCCATTGCAAGATAAATAGATGAAGTTGGCCAAAAAAACAAATATCGGAGAAGAAATACGAGACTATAAGCAGTCATGCATAAAAGAGATCAAACAAGATCCAAATAACTTTCACGGATAAAAAGATAGATCTGATCATAAACTCAAAGTTCATCTGATCCCAACGAACACATTGCAAAAAGAGTTACATCATATGGATCTCCAAGAGACCACTGTATTGAGAATCAAACGAGAGAGAGGAAGCCATCTAGCTACAAACTACAGACCTGAAGGTCTACAAAGAACTACTCACGCATCATCGGAGAGGCACCAATGGAAGTGGTGCACCCCTCCGTGACGGTGTCTAGATTTTATCTGGTGGTTCTGGACTCTGCGGCGGCTAGAATTGATTTTCGTCGACTCCCCTAGGGTTCTGGAATATTGGGGTATTTATATAGCAAAGAGGCGGTTCAGGGGGCACCCGAGGTGGGCACAACCCACCAGGGCGCGCCCTGGTGGGTTGTGCTCCCCTCGGAGCACCCCAGGGGCTTCTTCGGCCCATTGGGTGTCTTCTGGTCCAAAAAAATCTCCAAAAAGTTTTGCTGCATTTGGACTCCGTTTGGTATTGATTTCCCGTGATGTAAAAAACATGCAGAAAACAACAACGGGCACTTGGCACTATGTCAATAGGTTAGTACCAAAAAATGATATAAAATGACTATAAAACATCCAAGATTCATAATATAACAGCATGGAACAATCAAAAATTATAGATACATTGGAGACGTATCAGCATCCCCAAGATCAAGTCCTGCACTTCCTCGAGTAGGTAAGTGATAAAAACAGAATTTTTGATGTGGAATGCTGCCTAACATGTCATATCATATTCTTTTCTTTATAGCATGGACATTTGGACTTTTATATTGTTCAAAGCAATAGTCTAGTTTTCACATGATAATTTAAATACTCAAGCATGCCAACAAGCAACAATGTATTCCAAAATATCAATGCTAAAATAAGCTATTCCTAGCCCATTATGCTCAATCATTGATCCATTTATGAGACACACTCGCATATTAACTACACCCAATGCTCAAGTACGATCACAGTGCCTCCTAGCTGGTGCTTTATAAGAGAAGATGGAGACTCAAATTCAAAATAAAAATTGCATAAAGTAAAGGAAAGGCCCTTCGCGGGGGGGAAGTAGGGATTTGTAGAGGTGCCAGAGCTCGAAGCAAAAATTGAGAGATAAAAACATTTTGAGAGGCATACTTTTCCCACCAATGAAACGACTTAGATTTCCCAACACTTTCCATGCTAGATATATCATAGGTGGTTCCCAAACAGAAATTAAAGTTTATTCCTCTTTCCACCATACTTTCACTTTCCATGGCTAACCGTATCCATGGGTGCCTTCCATACCAACAGTTTCCAAGGAATTTATTATTTGATAACATAAAGTAAATTCATTTTTCATTTCGGGACTGGGCATCCCTAATACCTTTGCCTTACTCTCGTGCAATGACAAGTGAATAAACACTCATCGCGAGAATAACACATCTAGCATGGAAAATATTAGCCACCCCTCACTGCCTTGTTAGTGGTACGCGCACACAAAAGAGAAGTTTATTTTGAATATTATATATGGGACATACAAATTTGCTTAGAACGACAAAAGAATACCACATATAGGTAGCTATACTGGACTCATATGGCAAAACTTGTTTAAAGGTTTTTGGATGCACAAGTAGTGATCATACTTAGTGCAAAATGAAGGCTAGCAAAAGATTGAGAAGCGACCAACCAAGAAACGAATAATCTCATAAGCGAGCATTAAGCATAATTAACACCGAATAATGCACCACAAGTAGGATATAACCTCATTGCATAATTATTGACTTTCGTGCTTGCATAGGGAATCACAAACCTTAACACCAATATTCTTACTAAAGCATAATTACTCATCAAGATGACTCACATATCACATCATCATATCTCAAAACTATTACTAAGAATCAAGTTTATTTTGTCCAATGATCTTCATGAAAGTTTTTATTATATCAATCTTGGATATCTATCACTTTGGAACTAATTTTCATATGTTGCTTTTGATAAGCTCAAACAAATATAAGTGAAGATCATGAGCATAAAATTTCTTTCTCACGAATTAATTTAAGTGAAGCAAGAGATAATTTATTGAAAATTTTAATAACTCTCAAATAAATATAAGTGGATCAAGAGAGCATTTCTTCAAAAACACTAAAGCACACCGTGCTCAAAAAGATATAAGTGAAGCACTAGAGCAAATCTATAGCTCATAAAATTTAAGTGAAGCATAGAGAGCAATTCTAACAAGTCATGGCATAATTTTGGCTCTCTCAAATAGGTGTGTCCAGCAAGGAATCAAGACTTAGCACAAAATAAAACAAGCAAAGACTCATATCATACAAGACGCTCCAAGCAAAACACATAGTATGTGACGAATAAAAATATAACTTCGAGTAAAATACCGATGATCGTTAGAAGAAAGAGGGGATGCCACTCGGGGCATCCCCAAGCTTAGTTGCTTGCTCTCTTTTGGATAATAGCTTGGAATGCCATGGCATCCCCAAGCTTAGTCTCTTCTTACTCCTTATTCCTTCATCCATCGTAAGATAACCCAAAACTTGAAAAACTTCAATCACACAAAACTCAATAAAAACCTTCATGAGATCCGTTAGTAGAAGAAAATAAATCACTACTATAAAACCAATTCATATTTTTTTCTTGCATTATATATATTGTATTCCAACTTTTCTATGGCAGAAACTCATCAAAGAAAACCATAGAGACATCGAAACAAGCACACAACGCAAAGAAAACAGAGTCTGTCAAAAACAGAACAGTCTGTAGCAATCTGGATATTTAGAATACTTTTGTAACTCCAAAAACTCTGAAAAATGAGAAAGACCTGGGAAATTTGTATATTAATCTACTGAAAAAGGAATTGGCATTTTATCGCTCTCTGGTTAAAAATGAAAATTATTTTCGCGAGTGCAAAAATTTCTGTTTTTCAGCAAGATCAAACAACTATCACCCAAGAAGATCCTAAAGGCTTTACTTGGCACAAACACTAATTTAAACACAAAAAACACAATCATAACAGTAGCATAAGTGTGAAAACACTCAAGAACATAAAGCAAAAATCAAAAATAAATTTTATTCATTGGGTTTCCTCCCAACAAGCGCTATAGTTTTACGCCCTTAGCTAGGCATGAAGCAAAGATCTAAGTTTTGTCATCTTTGGTTCTAGATCCATAAGATGTCCTCATGATTGATTCATATGGTGGCCTAATTCTTGTTCTAGGGAAGTATTCCATACCCTTCCTCAAAGGAAATTGGAACTTAATATTGCCCTCTTTCATATCAATCACGGCAGCGATAGTGCATAAAAATGGTATACGAAGAATAATTGGACAAGCCGGATTGCAATCAATATCAAGAACAATAAAATCTATGGGCACATAATTCCTATTTGCAAGAATAAGAACATCATAATTTTTTCCTGTAGGCTTTTTAATAGTAGAATCCGCCAAGCATGATTCAATATCGGTAAGACCAAGGACATCACATAAAGATTTCAGAATTGTAGAAACACTAGCACCCAAGTCACACAAAGCAAATCACTCACAATTTTTAATCTTGACTTTGATAGTAGGTTCCCATTCATCATGAACTTTCCTAGGAATTGAAACTTCTAATTCCAACTTTTCTTCTAAAGCTTTCATCATAGCACCAACAATATGTTTAGTAAAGGCTTTATTTTGTTCATAAGCATGGGGTGAATTTATCATGGATTGCAACAAAGAAATACAATCAATCAAAGAGAAAATATCATAATTGAAGTCTTTGTAATCCAAAAGTATGGGCACATCACTAGTTAAAGTTTTGACCTCTTCAAACCCACTTTTATCAATTTTCTCAACAAGATTTTCACCCTCCGGATAATTTCCAAAGCGAGGACTTGATCTTCGATATTGCACCTTTTCGCAGCGGCTATCACACCTTCCTTGGCCGAACAACGTTCACCAAATTCAATGACATTCCACATTACGCGTACCTCAAGTTGAAGATGTCTGGTCCTTCGGGCGTCATAACTATCAACGGCAACACAGAACGCTCACTTCGAACCGAAGAGCACACTGAGGCCCTAGTGGCCGAAGACCACACTGGCCCGTATAGGTCCGGATGCCCACCCGCCGCCAGGGCCGGTGACAATAGTAAACGGGTTCGAACCCGTTCCCCGTCATGGGAACCCGCATGCGTTCGCCGCAAATAGGGATACACGCCACACGGCACGCCCACATTCTTCACACTCTACGTGCCTCGTCAGCACAACTTGGCACTCGAAATACCATGGGCAGCCGTGAGGCATACATTAACCTGAAGTACATGTCCGTTTAAACCGAACTTCAAAATCACTTCGTCTTCGGATGACCCGGGGACCAATTCCGGACACCCCAAAGCTTAAAGCTCCATTGGCAGGGTCCTCGCCCATCAAAGCTCTCATCGAAGGTCCAATCCCCTCCTATCAGAAGCAAAGGTGCAAACATGCAATTGGGCACAATGAAGGCTTCAACTCATGCGTCAAGGCCAGTGTCAACCTTTCCTCCATACATTTTTTTTCATCTTACAAGTACTGCCTTTGCAGTTCGAATTGTATGGTTAGACATGCTGAGCTTACGAGAATTAATGAAATGCCCTTTATGGTGTTCGGATATCCGCATCCTGTAACTCGTTGACTCCCTTTCCGATTCTCTCCTCGCTCTTCGAACAGCCCGGCATGAAAATATATGAATCAGTCACGAGTTCGATTTATATATCAGCTCAATATCTTTATGTCCGGCACTGCTTCCCACTAGGTGTTCGGCGTCTCGGATATTGCACTATATGCATCTATTCCAAACTATGTATTGGGTCAATAGTTGGGTTGCCCGGCTCCAGTGTTTTCCCCATATGTTCTGCACGTTTGGCTAAGAGGGCAAAGGGAAAACCTCTGCGATTGTACTACTGGTTTGCCCGGTCAAGTACCTCAGGAGGAAAAAGGTGAAAATTGATCGTCATAGGAAGCACGAACAGGTCTGCGATCCGATGATGAGGTTGTACTCTAAAAATCATTGGTGATTTTGTCGTGTCACACGAAGGGTTTGTCTTAACACAAATCATGTGATTGGAAGGGGCAGGCTTTAATCCCTAATTACATCACAATACACTGGGGGCTAGTCCCTAGCCCCCACCGTCAAACTCCTAAGGCTAAGTGAAGGCAGTAAAACCAAATAGTCTGATTGCCTAGTTTCGTTCCCGCACTACCGCCTCCGGGAACCAAGATGTTGGCTAAGGGTAACAGTGCATAAAAAAAACACCCTTCGTGATATTCACTTGGGGGCCGAAGCCGACGACTGGTAGCTTTCAGAACTAAACATACGGCCACACAGGATTCAAAATTTAATCACTACAATATCAAATAAGTTCGTCGGGCGCATAATAAAGCATAAGTCCCACTTGGTACAAACTTGCTATAACTACTCAAGCATTACATTTTTCGAACACTGGCCCTCTATCGCCCGCGCACCGGTGATCACTTGCGCGGAGTACTGCTCGGGGTGGCAATGCTGCTTCCCCTGGGGCGGAGGACAAGTGGCCATCTCCATTGGACTAATCCTTGGAAAATTAACCATGGTCTTCGCAAACACGAGCCTCGCCCCCTCAAGGCATGCCGACCGGTTCACAATGTCAATCTGGAGCGACGCCTCCCACAACCTCTGCACAAGGCCGAAGTAGGTGTCTGGAATTGGCTCGGCTAGCCACAAGCTGACGCAGAGGTCCTTCAAGGCTAGCTTGGACATCCGATGCATCTCCATCAGCTGCTTCATTTGATCATTGAGGAGGGGAGGACACTTGAAGTCCGGAAACTATGACCAAAAGAGTTGTTGTGTGGAGTCCTCCTCGCGGGTGGCATAGTGCCTCGCCGCAGCCGTCGCATTCTTCAGGAGTTCGGCGAATATGCCTACGGAGTGCCAGACCCTCGTTAGTAGGGCGAATCTGTTGCCTCCGAACACACTCTGCAGTAAATATTTCTTACCATTGGCAATTTGCGCGGCTTGCCGAAGCTCCTCCCAGACACCTCAGGTGTCACTCCTCGCCTCTTGGAGCTCCTTCTCCACCTTGGATAGACGGGAGGGTTGCTCCTCCCGCCCCTTCTCAAGGGCCTCAAGCTTCTCAGCGGCATCCTGGAGCTCCCTTGGACCTTGGTCACCCGAGACTCATGCTGCTTAGCAGCACGCTTGGCCTGCTCAAGCTCAGACACAGCCCTCTCAGCGGTTGTCCTCTTCTAGGACGCCTCGGCCTCAGATTTATCCAGGGCCTCCTTTCAGCCCTTGACCTCAGTGACAGCATCTTCAAGACCATCACAATAAAGGATCAGTAAATAGTCCGGCCAGACACTATCTGACAAGTACACATCTTTTTACAGAGCTTACCTTGCACCCCGTCAAGCCGTTTGTTGACAAGGTCCAGCTCTTAATCGGAAAGCTTGAGCTTCCGATCCATCTCCTCTAACGCTGCGGCATTAGCAGCCACGACCATGGACGATGCATGTGTTAGCATCAGAAATGTCAAGATTGTCAATCGACCTACCAAATTTGATCCTTTGCAGGTCTCTTCGAGGTCCTGGCAGAGTCTCAGGGGGCTGCTATGTATGCAGCCTACCTAAACTAACAATTATAACCGCATTATGAGGAAATATCATTACTTGACTTACCTCAAAGCCTGTTAGAAGGCCTTGTATAGCGTCATTCAGTCCGGATTGGACGGACCGAACACTCTGCATAACCGCACCCATAAGGGTGTGGTGCCCTTCAACGATGACGAAGTTGCTCACCAACTCCTCCAGCATATCCGGCCAGCCAACCGTCGCCCGTGCGGAGGTGTTCAACACCGGCGTTGGCTCCCCGACCCCCTCCCTGCTGGGAAGAACCTATTTTGTCGAGGGCCTCAGAGGCTCAGGAGCGGTCGGCGGAGGGGGTCCGGATGGCCCGGACTCCTTTCCCTCGCCGGTCAGGAGGGATGCTCCCTCCTATTCTTCGGTGACCGAGGTGTTGACCTCGGCCATTACGACATCTACCTCCCCCTCCGTGTTTGGAGGAGGAGGAGTTCTTCGGGGCCGCACCTCCTCAGCCTCTTCGGGGATCAAAGGAGGCGCGGCGTGCACCATAGACCCACTGTCCGCCAGCTCAGCTGGCGGAGACATCCCCTCTGAGGTGTTCTCGGTGGGGCGCTCGTGTCGGAGACTGCAATTCGGAGGGGTTAACCATCAACTAAAGCAAACTGCTGAAAGCATAATAGTTGAAAATACAGAGACCTTACCTGCTGGTAGGGGGCTTAACCCTGGGTCCCTTCTTTGGGAGCTCCTCGGATGCCTCGGACTTCTCGTCATCCGAGCTGTCAGGTATAACCAGCTTAGGTCGGTGTCGTCTCTTTAGGGTCGGGGAATGTTGGACCTCCTCGACGTCCTCGGATGACGGCCTCTTTTTGGAGTGCGAAGAGGCACTCTCCTCTTCGTCCTCCTCCTCCTCGCCCCCATCCTGTATGGATGAGGTCATAGCATCTCCGGACCGGTTGCCCGGATGGATCCCGCGGTGAGGCCTTCTCTAGCCTCTGGTGCATCTTGCTTCTTGCCCTTCTTAGCAGGCGCCTTGTAGGGCACCACGACCAGCATCTTCTCCAGCTGCTCTGATCGGGGCCCCTCCGGCAGCGGCGCTGGGCCGCTGATCTACTTGGCCTTCGTGAGCCAGCCCTACGGAATCCATGTAACAAGGTTAGATCGAATCTCACATAATGTGAATATCCGAACACTCTTCAAAGAGAAATGCCACTCACCTCTTTGGGGGGATTCGTGATGTCAAGACCGATGTCCTTCCCCTCGGTCGGCCACTCCTCTGGGGCTGGAATAGTTGGCCCCATATCTTGTTAGGAGTCATGCCGAAGAGGTACCGCACGGTGGCCGGATCCTTGGGCTCATGCTCCCACATGGGCTTGGCCCTCTCCTCGCAAGGGAGGAGACGGCGGTGGAGCATGATCTGGAACACGTCGACCATCTTCGTGCTGGACTCTATTACATTGTCGACACACTTCTGCAGTGCTTTGGTGTCGATAACACATCCCCAGTCCAGACTCTTGGTGGTCCAGGAGGCCAATCTGGTGGGAGGTCTGAACCGGAATTCGGGGGCCGCTCCCCATGCGGCCTCCCTCGGTTCGGTGATGTAAAACCACTCCTTCTGCCACATCCGAACGGTGCCGACAAAGTGGCCGTTCGGTCACTGGACCCATGTCAGCTTGCCGATCATGGCCCCTTCGCAGTCCGCATGCTCTCCGCCGACCACCTTGGGCTTCACATTGAAAACCTTTAGACATAAGCCAAAGTGTGGCTGCAGCCGGACAAGCGCCTCACAGACGATGATGAAGGTCGAATGTGGAGGAGGGAGTTGGGAGCTAGATCGTGGAAATCCAGCCCATAGTAGAACATGAACCCCCGCACAAAGGGGTGCAGGGGAAATCCTAGAGCCCTAAGGAAATGGGGGAGAAAAACTATCCTTTTGCCTAGCTTGGGCGTAGGGATGATCTGGCACTCCTAGGGGGCTTGATGGGCGACGTTGGCCGGCAAGTAACCGCCTCCTTTAGCTTTCGTATATTCTCGTTGGTAACGAAGGAGGCCTCCCACTTCCCATTGGCGCCAGATCCGGCCATGGTCGAAGCAGGTGAAGTGGGATTGTCTATGGAAGCAGGGAGAAAGGGCGTTGGAGCTCTGAAGAACTGCGAGTGCGGAATGTAGGAGAAGGCGTGGGATGCAGACTATAGCAGGCCCCCTTTATAGACTAGGGGCAGGCCAGAGGTCCCTTTTCTCACGCCGTTGGCCTCTCCACTTCCCAATATTTGCGCAACATTATGAGCGGGGAGGGAAATCTAAGTCATTAACCATATCCCCCGAAAGGAGGGACACGATCTCCACCTTGAGGGGACGTGTCAAGCGTGGCATCAGCCTCGAACCGCGCTTCGAGAAACAGTAACTGCTTGGCGTTATGGCCAAAAGCGACTCTTCATTGAAAGACAAAATGTTGTCAGAAAAAGGCGTTGTATATGCTTGAGCAATGTTTATGGCAACCTTTGGTGTTAAGTAAAACCTTCATTTCGGATTCCGGACATCACTTGGCTCCGAACTGGGGAGAGACATACTAGGGAACTCGCTCCACAAGCCGAATACTAGGTGGATGAACGGATACCGGATACAAGTTTTGGCATTGGAGGCAAGTTCGTGGGCTACTGAGGGAGTCACGGACTAAGGGGTCCTTGGGGCGACGGCCCATTGTACATGGGCCGGACTGGTAGAGCCATACTATGGCAGGAGATCTATGAAGCCGTGCTGTGCCCTCCAAGTCAAAGAAGGCAGAAGATCTCTTTTATTCCTTACTGTAATCTATCTTTGGTAACCCTAGCCCTATCGGTGTCTATATAAACCGAGGGTTGTAGTCATTAAAGGGAGAGCTATCTTCATCCCCCCGTAGCCTAGGGTTTAGCTCATGCTGATCTCGAGGTAGATCTACTATGTAAACCACGTTATACAATCAATACAATCAAGCAGGATGTAGGGTTTTACCTCTTCGAGAGCGCCCGAACCTGGGTAAACACTGTGTTCGTCGTCCCTTGTTACCCATCAATCCTAGATCCACATCTTAGGACCCCCTACCCTGAGGTCCGACGGTTTTTACACCGACACCCCCCAAACCTATTGACCACCGTATCATGGAGAAATCTTCTATTTTCTTTTCTCGCTGCTTTCTGTCAGATCTGTCAAGCTAGGCACCATGTCTTCTTCCCCCTCCAACAACATAGAAGAGGATGCTTGGTTGATGAAGATTGAATTGAAGAAAGAAGAGCCCGAACAAACCTTCAAGAGGGACAAGAGCAAGGAAGCTACTAGAGATCAAGCTCCAACTGTGGAGCAGACCTTGCCTCCGGAGGAAGAAGAAGAAGATATCCTTCAACCATATTTTGAGATTGAAGCCTTTAGGATCATTGAAATGGTTCGTGTTCAAAACAAATATCTCACCCGTGAAAATATTTATTGCAAGAGCACATCATTGCCCTTTGGAGTGTCATCCGAAGATTGGAGTATCTTTTGAGTCTGAAGCACAAACCCGCTACTACTTCATCACCACCACCTTCTACCTCACCAAAGGAGACTTGAGTATCGGGTATGGGCACTCCCCTTGGCTTGTGCCAAGCTTGGAGGAGGTGCCCCGGTATCGTATCACCACCACTATCTTTTGCCTTTATTTATTTACTCTAGCTCGATCCTTAGTTATCTTTTGCTTTAGTTGAATAGAAAAATTAGTTCGATCTTTCTTTGAGTGTTTTCTTAGTGATCTATTTATCCTTTTAATCATGTGCGAGATATATAATAAAGATTGGTTTGAGTTTTGCTTTCTTTAATTTGATGTTCAATAAAAAGGTAGGAAAATAAATGAAAAATATCATATGCTAATCTTATGGTAAGTGATGACATCACATAAGGAACAGTATAAGTAGTAAAATTTATTGGAGATTGACAAACATAGCATTGGTAAATGATGCAATTCATGGAAGAATTAATAAGGGAAGAAAAGATTCACATGTAAATACACTATCTTGGACATCTTTTATGATGGTGAGCCCCATCAAAATATTATATGCCAAAATTGTTGACGTTGGACAAGGAGGACAACGTATGATTTATGTTTGTTCATATTCACATAGAAGTTATATTGTCATAGATCCTTTAACATGTGGTGCTTCCTCCCTATCTTTGCTAGCCAAAAATTCCGCACTGAGTAGAGATACTACTTGTGCATCCAAAAACCCTTAAACACAAATCTTGCTTTGAGAGTCCACCATACCTACCTATGGATTGAGTAAGATCCTTCAAGTAAGTTGTCATCGGTGCAATAAGGCAATAAAAATTTCTTCTAAATGTGTTAGATCATTTAGTGTAAGAGAAAATTGAGCGTTGTATGAACTTGTGATGGCAAAATAATAAAGGCGACAGACTGCATAATAAAGGTTGCTATGACAAGGGGCAATATGACGTGACGTTCTTTTGCACTAAGAGGTTGAGCATACAACCAAAAAGTGCATGGCAACCTCTGCTTCCCTCTACAAATGGCCTATCTTTTACTTTTATGTGTTTACTTTTATGCAAGAGTCAAAGTATTCTTCCCTATTCCTTTTTTATTTTCTCTTCTGCAAGCATCATGTGGTGAGGAAAGATCTAGGCACATATATCCGTTGAATATGGGTGGGCATGAGTTATTATTGTTGACATCACCCTTGAGGTGAATGCGTTGCGAGGCGAAACTATAAGCCCCTATCTTCCTATGTGTCTGGTTGAAACTTTTTGCTCATGGGTATGCGGTGAGTGTTAGCAATCATAGAAGACTATATGATGGTTGAGTATGTGGACTTGCCAAAATGCTCCGATACGAGACCCTTCCTGAAAAGATGATGAATTGTAGTTGCAAAGTTGACTGAGAACATAGTTTGTTGGTTTTCAATAGAGTTTATGCTTTATACTTCAATGTTGTGATGAATTGTTACTTGTTCATCAGAAGTTTATGATAAAGTTTGTTGTTGTTATAATAATATACATGATGCTTATATGTCCGTATTTTGTTTTTATCGACACGTCCCTCTCTAAGCATGTGGACATGTTTTTCGATTTTGTTTTTCGCTTGAGGACAAGCGAGGTCTAAGCTTGGGGGAGTTGATACGTCCATTTTGCATCATGTTTACCTACTGTTATTTACTATGTTTTCATGCATAATAATGCCTTTTCTCTCATAATATGCAAGGTAAACACAAAGAGGGAGAATACCGGCAGCTGGAATTCTGGACCTAGAAAAGCTATGCCAGAGTTACCTATTCTGCACATCTCCAAATGAGCTAGAAATTTACGGAGAATTATTTTGGAATGTATGAGGAATATTGGAGCAAATAACCACCAAGTGGGCACAACCCACCTGGGCGCGCTAGGGAGCTCAGGCGCGCCCTGGTGGGTTGTGCCCTCCTCGGCCCACCTCTGGTGCACCTCTTCTGGTATATAAGTCATTTTGACCTAGAAAAAAACTAAAAGAGAGGACTTTCGTGAGCAAGCGCCACCGTCTCAAGGCGGAACTTGGGCAGGAGCACTTTTGCCCTCCGGCGGAGCGATTCCGTGCTACCTCTTGAGCACAGCGTTGGTTTTCCCTTGGAAAGGAAAGGGTGATGCAGCAAAGTAGCGTAAGTATTTCCCTTGGTTTTTTAGAATCAAGGTATCAATCTAGTAGGAGGCCACACGCAAGTCCCTCGTACCTACACAAACAAATAAGAACCTCGCAACCAACGCGATAAAGGGGTTGTCAATCCCTTCACGGTCACTTACGAGAGTGAGATCTGATAGAGATGATAAGATAATATTTTTGGTATTTTTATGATAAAAAGTAAAGATTGCAAAATAAAGGTAATAGAAATAGCTTATTGACGGGAGATTAATATAATGGAGAATAGACCCAGGGGGCATAGGTTTCACTAGTGGCTTCTCTCAAGATAGCATAAGTATTACGGTGGGTGAACAAATTACTGTCGAGCAATTGATAAAAAAAGTGAATAATTATGAGAATATCTAGGCATGATCATGTATATAGGCATCACGTCCGTGACAAGTAGACCAACTCCTACCTGCATCTACTACTATTACTCCACAATCGACTGCTATCCAGCATGCATCTACAGTATTAAGTTCATAAGAACAGAGTAACGCATTAGGTAAGATGACATGATGTAGAGGGATAAACTCAAGCAATGTGATATAAACCCCATCTTTTTATCGTTTATGGCAACAATACAATACGTGTCGTTTCCCTTTCCGTCACTGGGATCGAGCACCGCAAGATTGAACCCAAAGCTAAGCACTTCTCCCATTGCAAGAAAGATCAATCTAGTAGGCCAAACCAAACTGATAATTCGAAGAGACTTGCAAAGATAACAAATCATACATAAAAGATTTCAGAGAAGAATCAAATATTGTTCATAGATAGACTTGATCATAAACCCACAATTCATCGGATCTTGACAAAAACACCGCAAAAAGAGTTACATCAAATAGATATCCAAGAAGATCGAGGAGAACTTTGTATTGAGATACAAAGAGAGAGAAGAATCCATCTAGCTAATAACTATGGACCCGAAGGTCTGAAGTAAACTACTCACACATCATCGGAGGGGCCATGGAGTTGATGTAGAGGCCCTCCGTGATCGATGCCCCCTCTGGCGGAGCTCCGGAAAAGGCCCCAAGATGGGATCTCTTGGGTACAGAAGGTTGCGGCGGTGGAAATAGGGTTTCGTGGTGCTCCTCGATGTTTTCGGGGTATATCAACATATATAGAAGGAAGAAGTAGGTCGGTTGAGCCACGAGGGGCCCACGAGGGGGCGGGCGCGCCCAGGGGGTAGGCGCCCCCCTGCCTCGTGGCCTCCTCGTTGGTTGCTTGACGTCCACTCCAAGTCCTCGGGATCACGTTTGTTCCAAAAATCACGCTCCCGAATGTTTCATTCCGTTTGGTCTCCGTTTGATATTCCTTTTATGTGAAACACTGAAATAGGCAAAAAAAACAGCAATTTGCACTATGCCTTGGGTTAATAGGTTAGTCCCAAAAATAATATAAAAGTATATAATAAAGACCATTAAACATCCAAAACAGAATATATAATAGCATGGAACAATCAAAAATTATAGATACGTTGGAGACGTATCAAGCATCCCCAAGCTTAATTCCTGCTCGTCCTCGAGTAGGTAAATGATAAAAATAGAATTTTTGATGTGGAATGCTTTCTAGCATATTCTTCAATGTAATTTTCTCTAATGTGGCATGAATGTTCAGATCCGAAAGATTCAAGATAAAAGTTTAATGTTGACATAAAAATAATAATACTTCAAGCATGCTAACCAAGCAATTATGTCTTGTCAAAATAACATAGCCAAAGAAAGCTTATACCTAAAAAATCATATAGCTTGGCCATGCTTTATTTTCGTCACACAAAATGCTCTCATCATGCACAACCCCGATGACAAGCCAAGCAATTGTTTCATACTTAGCCTTTTCAAACTCTTTCAACTTTTACGCAATATATGAGCGCGAGCCATGGACATAGCACTATGGGTGGAATAGAATATAATGATTGAGGTTGTGTGAGAAGACAAAAAGGAGAAAGTCTCACATTGACGCGGCTAATCAATGGGCTATGGAGATGCCCACCGATTGATGTCAATGCAAGGAGTAGGGATTGCCATGCAGCGGATGCACTAGAGCTATAAATATATGAAAGCTCATCAAAGAAACTAAGTGGGTGTGCATCCAAGTTTCTTGATCACGAAGACCTAGGGTATTTGAGGAAGCCCATCATTGGAATATTCAAGCCAAGTTCTATAATGAAAAATTCCCACTAGTATATGAAAGTGACAAAATAAGAGACTCTCTATCATGAAGATCATGGTGCTACTTTGAAGCACAAGTATGGAAAAAGATAGTAACATTGTCCCTTCTCTCTTTTTCTCTCATTTTTTTATTTGGGCCTTCTTTTCTATGGCCTCTTTTTTTATTTTTTATTTTTCGTCTGGAGTCTCATCCCTACTTGTGGGGGAATCATAGTCTCCATCATCCTTTCCTCACTTGGGACAATGCTCTAGTGATGATCATCACACTTTTATTTACTTATAAATCAAGAATTACAAGTCGATACTTAGAACAAAATATGACTATATGTGAATGCCTCCGGCGGTGTACCAGGATATGCGATGAATCAAGAGTGACATGTATGAAAAATTAAGCATGGTGGCTTTGCCACAAATACGATGTCAACTACATGATCATGCAAGGCAATATGACAAAGATGATGCGTGTCATAATAAATGGAACAGTGGAAAGTTGCATGGCAATATATCTCGGAATGGCTATGGAAATACCATAATAGGTAGGTATGGTGGCTGTTTTGAGGAAGATATATGGAGGCTTATGTGTGATAGAGCGTATCATATCACGGGATTTGGATGCACCGGCGAAGTTTGCACCAACTCTCAAGGTGAGAAAGTGCAATGCACGGTACCGAAGAGGCTAGCAATGATGGAAGGGTGAGAATGCGTATAATCCATGGACTCAACATTAATCATAAAGAACTCACATACTTATTGCAAAAATCTACAAGTCATCAAAACCAAGCACTATGCGCATGCTCCTAGGGGGCTAGATTGGTAGGAAAAGACCATCGCTCGTACCCGACCGCCACTCATAAGGAAAGCAATCAAAGAACACCTCATGCTTCAAATTTGTCACACAACGTTTACCATACGTGCATGCTACGGGACTTGCAAACTTCAACACAAGTATTTCTCAATTTCACAATTACTCAACTAGCACACCTCTAATATTACCACCTTTATATCTCAAAACAACTATCAAGCATCCAACTTCTCTTAGTATTTAAAATTTATAACCAAAGCAAATTACCATGCTGTTCTAAAGGACTCTCAAAATAATATAAGTGAAGCATGAGAGATCAATTATTTCTATAAAATAGAACCACCGCCGTGCTCTAAAAGATATAAGCGAAGGACTAGAGCAAAATTATCTAGCTCAAAAGATATAAGTGAAGCACATAGAGTATTCTAATGAATTCCGATTCATGTGTGTCTCTCCCAAAATGTGTGTACAGCAAGGATGATTATGGTAAACTAAAAAGCAAAGACTCAAATCACACAAGACACTCCAAGCAAAACACATATCATGTGGTGAATAAAAATATAGCTCCAAGTAAAGTTACCGATGGACGAAGATGAAAGAGGGGATGCCTTCCTGGGCATCCCCAACCTTAGGCTTTTGGTTGTCCTTGGATTTTACCTTGGGGTGCCTTGGGCATCCCCAAGCTTAGGCTCTTGCCACTCTTTGTTCCATAATCCATCAAATCTTTACCCAAAACATGAAAACTTCACAACACAAAACTTAAACAGAAAATCTCATGAGCTCCGTTAGTATAAGAAAACAAACCACCACTTAAGGTACTGTAATGAACTCATTCTTTATTTATATTGGTGTTAAACCTAATGTATTTGAACTTTTCTATGGTTCATAAACTATATTACTAGCCACAGATTCATCAAAATAAGCAAACAACACACGAAAAACAGAAAATGTCAAAAACATAATAGTCTGTAGTAATCTGTAGGTTTCGAATACTTATGGAACCCAAAAAATTCTAAAATAAGTTTCTGGACGTGAGGAATTTATCTATTAATCATCTGCAAAAAAGAATTAACTAAATAGCACTCTCCAGTAAAAAATGGCAGCAAATCTCGTGAGCGCTAAAGTTTCTGTTTTTTACAGCAAGATCGCAAAGACTTTCCCCAAGCCTCCCCAAAGGTTCTACTTGGCACAAAAACTAATTAAAAGCATAAAACCACATCTAAAAAGAGGCTACATGAATTATTTATTACTAAACAGAATCAAAAAGCAAGAAACAAAAATAAAATTGGGTTGCCTCCCAACAAGCGCTATCGTTTAACGCCCCTAGCTAGGCATAAAAGCAAGGATAGATCTAGGTATTATCATCTTTGGTATGAAATCCATGAGTGGCTCTCATAATAGATTCATAAGGTAATTTAATTTTCTTTCTAGTAAAGTGTTCCATGCCCTTCCTTAACGGAAATTGGAATATAATATTCCCTTCCTTCATATCAATAATTGCACCAACCGTTCTAAGGAAAGGTCTACCAAGAATAATAGGACATGTAGGATTGCAATCTATATCAAGGACAATGAAATCTACGGGAACATAATTCCTATTTGCAACAATAAGAACATCATTAATTCTTCCCATAGGTTTCTTAATGGTGGAATCCGCAAGATGCAAGTTTAAAGAACAATCATCAAATTCACGAAAACCTAGCAAATCACACAAAGTTTTAGGAATCGTGGAAACACTAGCACCGAAATCACACAAAGCATAGCATTCATGATCTTTACTTTTTATTTTAATAGTAGGTTCCCACTCATCATAAAGTTTTCTAGGGATAGAAACTTCCAACTCAAGTTTTTCTTCATAAGATTGCATTAAAGCATCAACGATATGTTTAGTAAAAGCTTTATTTTGACTATAAGCATGTGGAGAATTTAGCACGGATTGCAATAAGGAAATACAATCTATCAAAGAGAAATTATCATAATTAAATTCCTTGAAATCCAAGATAGTGGGTTCATTGCTATTTAAAGTTTTGACCTCTCCCATCCCACTTTTATCAATTTTTGCATCAAGATCTAAAAACTCTGAATCATTGGGCCGCCTTCTAACTAAAGTTGACTCATCCCCAGTCCCATCATTATCAAGATTCATATTTCAAAAAAAAAGATTTAATAGGTGACGCATCAATAACTTTTAGATCTTCATCATTATTACCATGGAAACTAGAAGAACACGCTTTCATAAAGCAATCTTTTTAGCACGCATCCTAGCGGTTCTTTCTTTGCACTCATCAATGGAAATTCTCATAGATTTGAGAGACTCATTGATATATGCTTAGGTGGAATAGATCTAAGTTTCAAAGAATCAACATCAAGAGAAATTCTAGCCACGTTCCTAGCCAACTCATCAATCTTAGACAATTTTTCTTCAATCAAAGCATTGAAACTCTTTTGTGAACTAATAAATTCTTTAATATTAGATTCAAAATCAGAAGTCATCTTATTATAATTTCCATAAGAATTGTTGTAGGAATTACCATAATTATTAGAGGAATTACTGGGAAACGGCCTAGGATTAAAATTACCTCTATACACGTTATTACCAAAATTGTTCCTTCCAACAAAATTCACATCCATAGATTCATTGTTATTCTCAATCAAAGTAGACAACGGCATATCATTAGGATAAGAAGAAACACTCTTATTAGCAAACAATTTCATAAGTTCATCCATCTTTCCACTCAAAACATTGATTTCTTCTATAGCATGCACCTTTATTAGTAGATCTTTCAGTATGCCATTGAGAATAATTAACCATAATATAATCTAGGAGTTTAGTAGCTTCTCCTAAAGTGATTTCCATAAAAGTTCCTCCCGCGGACGAATCTAAAAGATTTCGAAGCAAAATTCAATCTGGCATAAAAATTTTGTATAATCATCCAAAGATTCAAACCATGTGTAGGGCAATTACATATCATTAATTTCATCCTCTCCCAAGCTTGTGCAACATGTTCATGGTCAAGTTGCTTAAAATTCATAATATCATTTCTAAGAGTTATGATCTTAGCGGGAGCAAAATACTTAGAGATAAAAGCATCTTTACACTTATTCCATGAATCAATACTATTTTTAGGCAAAGACGAAAACCAAGTTTTAGCATGATCTCTAAGACAAAACGGGAATAGCTTCAGTTTAACAATATCATTATCCATATCTTTCTTCTTTTGCGTATCACACAAATCAACAAAGTTGTTTAGATGGGTAGCGGCATCTTCACTAGGAAGGCCGGAAAACGGATCTTTCATGACAAGATTCAGCAAAGCAGCATTAATTTCACAAGCTTCAGCATCGGTAAGAGAAGCAATCGGAGTGCTAATAAAATCATTATTGTTGGTATTGGAAAAATCACACAATTTAGTATTATCTTGAGCCATCGTGACAAGCAAGCAATCCAACACACAAGCAAACAAGAAACAAGCAAAAAGAGATGAACTAGAAAAGATAAGGGGAACGGGAAAAGAGGGCGAATAAAACGATAGGGGTGAAGTGGGGGAGAGGATAACGAGAGGCAAATGGCAAATGATGTAATGCGAGGGATAAGAGTTTGTGATGGGTACTTGGTATGTCTTGACTTGTGCGTAGACTCCCTGGCAACGGCGCCAGAAATCCTTCTTGCTACCTCTTGAGCATTGCGTTGGTTTTCCCTTGAAGAGGAAAGGTGATGCAGCAAAGTAGCATAAGTATTTCCCTCAGTTTTTGAGAACCAAGGTATCAATCTAGTAGGAGGCCACTGATACGTCTCCAACGTATCTATAATTTTGGATTACTCCATGCTATATTATCTACTGTTTTGGACTATATTGGGCTTTATTTTCCACATTTATATTATTTTTGGGAATAACCTATTAACCGGAGGCCCGGCCCAGAATTGCTATTTTTTGCCTATTCATATCACAATTAAGAAGTTTTGCATTGAAATTATGCCAAGTAGCACTCCACATCAAAAAAATCTGTTTTTATCATTTACCTACTCGAGGACGAGCAAGAATTAAGCTTGGGGATGCCTGATACGTCTCCAACGTATCTATAATTTTTGATTGCTCCATGCTATATTATCTACTGTTTTGGACTATAGTGGGCTTTATTTTCCACTTTTATATTATTTTGGGGACTAACCTATTAACCGGAGGCCCAGCCCAGAATTGCTGTTTTTTGCCTATTTCAGTGTTTCGAAGAAACAGAATATCAAACGGAGTCCAAACGGAATAAAACCTTCAGGAACATGATTTTATCACCGAACGTGATCTAGGAGACTTGGACCCTACTCCAAGGAGTCAAAGAGGAGGTCACGAGGGTGGGGGTGCCAACCCCCTAAGGCGCGCCCCCTGCCTCGTGGGCCCCTCGATGCTCCACCGACGTACTCCTTCCTCCTATATATACATGCGTACCCCCAAACGATCAGAACAGGAGCCAAAAACCTAATTCCACCGCCGCAACTTTCTGTATCCATGAAATCCCATCTTGGGGCCTGTTCCGGAGCTCCGCCGGAGAGGGTCGTCATCATGGAGGGCTTCTACATCATCCTAGCCCCTCCGATGAAGTGTGAGTAGTTTACCTCAGACCTTCGGGTCCATAGTTAGTAGCTAGATGGCTTCTTCTCTCTTTTTGGATCTCAATACAAAGTTCTTCCCCTCTCTTGTGGAGATCTATTCGATGTAATCTTCTTTTTGCGGTGTGTTTGTTGAGACCGATGAATTGTGGGTTTATGATCAAGTCTATCTATGAATAATATTTGAATCTTCTCTGAATTCTTTTATGTATGATTGGTTATCTTTGCAAGTCTCTTCAAATTATCCGTTCGGTTTGGCCAACTAGATTGGTAGTTCTTGCCATGGGAGAAGTGCTTAGCTTTGGGTTCGATCTTGCGGTGTCCTTTCCAAGTGACAGAAGGGGTAGCAAGGCACGTATTGCATCATTGCCATCGAGGATAACAAGATGGGGTTTATTTCATATTGCATGAATTTATATCTCTACATCATGTCATCTTGCTTAAGGCATTACTCTGTTTTTAACTTAATACTCTAGATGCATGCTAGATAGCGGTCGATGAGTGGAGTAATGGTAGTAGATGCAGAATCGTTTCGGTCTACTTGTCACGGATGTGATGCCTATATACATGATCACGCCTAGATATTCTCATAACTATGCTCAATTCTGTCAATTGCACAACAGTAATTTGTTCACCCACCGTAGAATACTTATGCTCTTGAGAGAAGCCACTAGTGAAACCTATGGCCCCCGGGTCTACTCTCATCATATCAATCTCCATCACTTTAATCTTACTTTGCTTTTACTTTTTACTTTGCATCTTTATAACAAAAATACAAAAAATATTATATCTATCAGATCTCACTCTCGTAAGTGACCGTGAAGGGATTGACAACCCCTAATCGCGTTGGTTGCGAGTACCTATCGTTTTGTGCAGGTACGAGGGACTTGAGCGTGGCCTCCTACTGGATTGATACCTTGGTTCTCAAAAACTGAGGGAAATACTTACGCTACTCTGATGCATCATCCCTTCCTCTTCGGGGAAAACCAACGCAAGCTCAAGACGTAGCAGCCACACGCAAGCCCCTCGTACCTACACAAACAAATAAGAACCTCGCAACCAACGCGATAAAGGGGTTGTCAATACCTTCACGGTCACTTACGAGAGTGAGATCTGATAGAGATGATAAGATAATATTTTTGGTATTTTATGATAAAAAGTAAAGATTAAAAAATAAAAGGTTATAGAAATAGCTTGTTGACGGGAGATTAATATAATGGAGAATAGACCCGGGGCCATAGGTTTCACTAGTGGCTTCTCTCAAGATAGCATAAGTATTACAGTGGGTGAACAAATTACTGCCGAGAAATTGATAGAAAAGCGAAAAATAATGAGAATATCTAGGCATGATCATGTATATAGGCATCACGTCTGTGACAAGTAGACCGACTCATGTCTGCATCTACTACTATTACTCCACACATCGACCGCTATCCAGCATGCATCTAGAGTATTAAGTTCATAAGAACAGAGTAACGCATTAGATAAGATGACATGATGTAGAGGGATAAACTCAAGCAATATGATATAAACCCCATCTTTTTATCCTCGATGGCAACAATACAATACGTGTCATTTCCCTTTCTGTCACTGGGATCAAGCACCGCAAGATTGAACCCAAAGCTAAGCACTTCTCCCATTGCAAGAAAGATCAATCTAGTAGGCCAAACCAAACTGATAATTCGAAGAGACTTACAAAGATAACCAATCATACATAAAAAAAATTCGGAGAAGAATCAAATATTGTTCATAGATATACTTGATCATAAACCCACAATTCATCGGATCTCGACAAACACAACGCAAAAAGAGATACATCGAATAGATCTCCAAGATAATCGAGGAGGACTTTGTATTGAGATCCAAAGAGAGAGAAGAAGCCATCTAGCTACTAGCTATGGACCCGAAGGTCTGAGGTAAACTACTCACACATCATCGGAGGGGCCATGGAGTTGATGTAGAGGCCCTCCGTGACCAATGCCCCCTCCGGCGGAGCTCCAGAAAGGCCCCAAGACGGGATCTCTTGGGTACAGAAGGTTGTGGCGGTGGAATAGGGTTTTGCGGTGCTCCTCAATGTTTTTCGGGGTATATCAACATATATAGGAGGAAGAAGTAGGTCGGTTGAGCCACGAGGGCCCATGAGGGGGAGGGCGCGCCCAGGGGGGTAGGCGCACCCCCTGCCTCGTGGCCTCCTCGTTGGTTGATTGACGTCCACTCCAAGTCCTCTGGATCACGTTTGTTCCAAAAATCACGCTCCCGAAGGTTTCATTCCGGTTGGACTCTGTTTGATATTCCTTTTCTGTGAAACACTGAAATAGAAAAAAACAGCAATTTGCACTAGGCCTTGGGTTAATAGGTTAGTCTCAAAAATAATATAAAGGTGTATAATAAAGCCCATTAAACATCCAAAACAGAATATATATAATAGCATGGAACAATCAAAAATTATAGATACGTTGGAGACGTATCATTCTGCGGGGGGAACTTCCCTCCCGGAGGGGGAAATCATCGTCATCATCATCACCAATGACTCTCCCATCTTGGGGAGGGTAATCTTCATCAACATCTTCAACATCACTATCTCCTCTCAAACCCTAGTTCATCTCTTGTGTTCAATCTTTGCATCGGAACCTTAGATTGGTGCTTGTGGGTGACTAGTAGTATTGATTACATCTTGTAGTTGATTACTATATGGTTTATTTGGTGGAAGATTATATGTTGATATCCATTATGATATTTAATACCCCTCTGATCTTGAGCATGATTATCATTTGTGAGTACTTACTTTTGATTTAATACCCCTCTGATATGTGTTCAATATTTTGATAGTATGTATGTTGTGATTCCCTTAGTGGTGTCATGTGAACGTCGACTACATGACACTTCACCATATTTGGGCCTAAGGGAATGCATTGTGGAGTTGTTATTAGATGATGGGTTCCTAGAGTCACAAATGCTTAAACCCTAGTTTATGAGCTATTCCGTAATGGACAGATTTGGATCCAAAATTTAATGCTATGGTTAGATTTTATCTTAATACTTTTCTCGTAGTTGTGGAGGCTTGCGAGGGGGTTGATCATAAGTAGGAGGCTTGTTCAAGTAAGAACATCACCTAAGTGCCAGTCCACCCACATATCAAATTATCAAAGTAGCGAACACAAATCGAATCAACATGATGAAAGTAACTAGATGAAATTCCCGTGTATCCTCAAGAACCTTTGCTTATTATAAGAGACCGTTTTGGCCTGTCCTTTGCCACAAAAGGATTGGGCTACCTTGCTGCATATTATTTACCATTACCGTTACTTGGTCGTTACAAATTATCTTGCTATCAAACTATCTGTTACCGACAATTTCAGTGCTTGTAGAAATTACCTTGCTAAAAACCACTTGTTATTTCCTTATGCTCCTCGTTGGGTTTGACACTCTTGCTTATCGAAAGGACTACGATTGATCCCCTATACTTGTGGGTCATCAGTATCCATGAAAAATCAATTTAGGCCCTCTCCGGCACCCTTTCGGAGGGGGCCATCATCACCGGAGGCCACGGAGGAGGAAGCCAAAGGGGGCCATTATCGCCATGGAGGCCAAGGACTAGAGGGAGAACCTTTCCCCATCCAGGGGGAAGCCATGGAGGAGGAAGCATAAGGGGGAGACTCTCTCTCCCCCTATCTCTCGATGGCGCTGGAGTGCCGCAGGGGGAACCATCGCCGTGGTGAGCGTCTTTGATAACCCACAAGTATAGAGGATCGCAATAGTTTTTGAGGTAGAGTATTCAACCCAAATTTATAGATTCAACACAAGGGGAGCCAAAGAATATTTGAAGGTATTAGTAGTTGAGTTGTCAATTCAACCACACCTCGAGATTAATTATCTGTAGCGAAGTGATCAGTAGCAAAGTAGTTTGACAGTTTTGATAGTAGTGACCGCAACAATAGTAACAGTAACAGTGATAGCAGTAATTTTGTAGGAAGCGTAACAGTGATGATAGCAGTAGTAACTTAGTGGAAACAATATAAGATCAATTCGTAGGCATTGGATCGGTGACTTGTTCGATGATATTCATCATGTGACAGTTATAACCTAGGGCTACTCGGTACTAGCTCTAGTTCATCGATATAATGTAGGCATGTATTCCGTAAATAGTCATACGTGCTTTATTAAAAGAACTTGCATGACATCTTTTGTCCTACCCTCCCGTGGCAGCGGGGTCCATATTGGAAACTAAGGGATATTAAGGCCTCCTTTTAATAGAGAACCGGAACAAAGCATTAACACATAGTGAATACATTAACTCCTCAAACTACGGTAATCACCAGAAGAAGTCCCGGTTATTGTCACTCCGGGGTTACCGGATCATAACACGTAGTAGGTGACTATAACTTGCAAGATCGGATCTAGAACATGGATATCATGGTGATAGCATAAACGGTTCAGATCTGAAATCATGGCACCCGGGCCCAAAGTGACAAGCATTAAGCATGGCAAAGTCATAGCAACATCAATCTAAGAACATAGTGGATACTAGGGATCAAGCCCTAACAAAACTAACTCGATTACATGATGAATCTCATCCAACTCCTCACCGACCAGTGATCCTATGAAGGAATTACTCACTTCCGATGGGGAGCATCATGGAATTGGCGATGGAGAAGGGTTGGTGATGACGAAGAACGAAGATCCCCCTCTCCGGAGCTCCAAGCAGACTCCAGATCTACCCTCCCGAGGAAGAACATGGCTTGACGGCGGCTCCATCTCATGGATCATGATAATTCTTTTCTCCCTGATTTTTTATCCAAAAATAAGAATTTATAGCGTTGGTTTCAGGGTCAGCGGGGCCGCTAGGTGGGGACAACCCACCTGGGCATGCCAGGAGAGGGGGCGTGTCCTGGTGGGTTGTGCCCACCCAGGTGCCCCTCTCCTGCAGGTCTTGGCTCCAGAAAATTCTTATTATTGATATAAAAAATCCTCGCAAAGTTTCGTTCCATCCTGAGAACTTTTATTTCTGCACAAAAACAACACCATGGTAGTTCTGCTGAAAACAGCGTCAGTCCGGGGTTAGTTTCATTCAAATCATGCAAATTAGAGTCCAAAACAAGAGGAAAAGCATTAGGAAAAGTAGATACATTGGAGACGTATCAGTCTTCATCAACATCACCATCTTCATCACCTTCCTCATCTCTTTCCGGCGGTCCACTCTCCCGCACCCCACTGTAATCCCATACTTGAACATGGTGCTTTATGCCGCATATTATGATCCAATGATGTGTTGCCATCCTATGATGTTTTTGAGTAGATTTCTTTTGTCTTTTGGGTTAACTGATGATCTAGATTGGTTTGAGTTGTATGTTTTATTTTGGTGTTGTCCTATGGTGCCTTCCGTGATGCGCACATATGAAGGATTCCCGATGTAGGGTGTTGCAATACGTTCATGATTCACTTATAGTGGGTTACTAGAGTGACAGAAGATTAAACCCGAGTAAGAGGGTTGTTGCGTATGGGATAAAGGGGACTTGATACTTAATGCTATGGTTGGGTTTTACCTTAACTAGAAGAGTTGCCGGCAGTTACGGAGCCATTCCTTTTAAGCTAGTAGGAACCTTGTTGTTGCAGCGTATTTGGGGGCATTGGACATGGTCTCCATGTCGCCAGCAACGACGGCGTAGTTGATCCCCAGCTGAGTCGACCACAAGCATGACAGCTATAAGGAGCAGGCCAACAAGCAACAACATGAGTATAAGGTTTGGTAGTCAACCATGTGGCTACTCTGTTGAAGGCACAGAGCTACTACCTCTCTTTCACATGGAAGCACTAAGAAAAATAGCAAATGAACCCCACAACCAACATGCACACATGTAGCAAGTATTTCTTTTGTGAATCTAAATGAACACACACAGGCCTGGAAAAGCAATAAGCAAAAACCTAAGAATCAGAATCAGTACAGGAAGCATAGAGGGGGAGTTTCCCCCAATATAATCAACAAGATGAACACAAGCGCACTAAATCAGAATCAGTACAGGAAGCATAGAAGGGCGTTTCCCGCCAATATAACCAAGATGAACACAAGCGCACACACAGGCCCACAAAAGTGACAAGATGAACACCGTCTGGCCAAATTGGAGATGGACGGGGAGACTCCCCGCCGCCTCCAATAAAGGGAGTCCGCTGGGCCGACTCCCCGCCGCCGCCAACAAAGGGAACTATCGGAGATGGATGGGGAGATAGGCAGTGGAGCAGCGGCGTGCGTGCTTACCGCTGCGGCGCGGAGGGCGGGACCGCGATGATGACGGTGACATATGACGGTGGGGAAGGAAGAGATGACGCCGCATGGAGGCTAGGAGCCCGGCCTTGGCTGTTGCTTGATTGCTGGAGATGCTGAGCGGCAGTTTCCCATGTGTGCGGGGCCCGAGAGAGGAGAGGAAGTTGAGGAAGGGGGACGACAGAGGAGAGGAGGTTGAGGAAGGGGAGACATGAGGCCGCCGGTGGAAGGAGGTTGAGGAAGGGGGGCGGGAGGCCGTCGGTGGAGGGGGTCTCGATCTAGATCTGGCTTGGGGTGGGTGGCGTGGGAGTGGAGTGGGTGGTTGGTGGCATAGCAGCAGCGTGGTGTGTCCCACCTTCGCTACAACTATCAACTAGTAGTAGCGCAGGTTTTATACCCCACGCTACGACTATTGTCTGTTGAGGAGGTAGGATGGAACTCATTTAGTTGTAGCGCAGGTTTTTTGTGCTTGCGTTACTAATATTCCATACCAGTAGCGCGTTTTTTTGCCCGTTCTACTACATAGCGCGGGCCAAATAACCCACGCTACTACTAAATGTCTATCTATAGAGGTTTTCCTAGTAGTGGGCCATCAAATCTGAGATAGGATCCATGTATGAGAACAAAGTGTGGACTTTGGTGGGCTTGTCCGATGATCGGCAAGCCATTGAGAATAAATGGATCTTCAAGAAGAAGACTGACGTTGATGGTAATGTTACTGTCTGCAAAGCTTGACTTTTCGTGAAAGGTTTTCTATAAGTTCAAGGAGTTTACTACGATGAGACTTTCTTACCTGTAGCGATGCTTAAGTCTGTCCGAATCATGTTAGCAATTGCCGCATTTTATAATTATAAAATCTGGCAAATGGATGTCAAAACTGCATTCCTTAATGGATTTCTTAAAGAAGAGTTGTATATGATGCAACCAGAAGGTTTTGTCGATCGTAAAGGTGCTAACAAAGTGTGCAAGCTCTAGCGATCCATCTATGGACTGGTGCAAGCATCTCGGAGTTGGAATATACGCTTTGATGAGGTCATCAAAGCATATGGTTTTATACAGACTTACGGTGAAGCCTGTATTTACAAGAAAGTGAGTGGGAGCTCTGTGGCATTTCTGGTATTATATGTGGATGACATATTGTTGATTGGAAATGATACAAAATTTCTAGATAGCATAAAAGGATACTTGAATAAGAATTTGTCAATGAAAGACCTCGGTGAAGCTGCTTATATATTGGGCATCAAGATCTATAGATATAGATCGAGACACTTAATAGGACTTTCACAAAGCACGTACCTTGATAAAGTTTTGAAGAAGTTCAAAATGGATCAGTCGAAGAAATGGTTCTTGCCTGTGTTATAAGGTATGAAGTTGAGTCAGACTCAAAGCCCGACCACTGCAGAAGATAGAAAGAAAATGAAAGTCATTCCCTATGCCTCAGCCATAGGTTCTATAATGTATGCTATGATGTGTACCATACATGATGTGTGCCTTGCCATAAGTCTGGCAGGGAGGAACCAAAATAATCCACGAGTGGATCACTGGATAGCGGTCAAGAACATCCTGAAGTACCTAAAAAGTACCAAGGATATGTTTCTCGTTATGGAGGTGACGAAGAGCACGTCGTAAATGGTTACATCGATGCTAGCTTCGACACTGATACGGATGACTCTAAGTCACAAACCCGTTGACTAAGCCTCTTCCGCGAGCAAAACATGATCAGCACCAAGACTCCATGGGTGTTAGATTCATTACAATGGAATCTAGATTATTGACTCTAGTGAAAGTGGGAGACTCAAGGAAATATGCCCTAGAGGCAATAATAAAGTTGTTATTTTATATTTCCTTATTCATGATAAAGGTTTATTATTCATTCTAGAATTGTATTGATCGGAAACTTAAATACATGTGTGAATACATTAACATATACCGTGTCCCTAGTAAACCTCTACTAGACTAGCTCGTTGATCAAAGATGGTTAAGGTTTCCTAACCATTGACATGTGTTGTCATTTGATAATGGGATCACATCATTAGGAGAATGATGTGATGGACAAGACCCATCCGTTAGCTTAGCATAATGATCGTTCAGTTTATTGCTATTGCTTTCTTCATGTCAAATACATATTCCTTCGACTATGAGATTATGCAACTCCCGGATATCGGAGGAATACATTGTGTGCTATAAAACATCACAACGTAACTGGGTGATCATAAAGATGCTCTACAGGTATCTCCAAAGGTGTTTGTTGAGTTGGCATAGATCGAGATTAGGATTTGTCACTCCGAGTATCGGAGAGGTATCTTTGGGCCCTCTCGGTAATACACATCATAAGAAGCCTTGCAAGCAAAGTGACTAATGAGTTAGTTACAGGATGATGTATTATGGAACGAGTAAATAGACTTGCCGGTAACGAGATTGAACTAGGTATGAAGATACCGACGATCAAATCTCAGGCAAGTAACATACCGATGGACAAAGGGAATTACGTATGTTGTCATAACGGTTCGACCAATAAAGATCTTCCTAGAATATGTAGGAGCCAATATGGGCATCCAGTTTCCGCTATTGGTTATTGACCGGAGAGGTGTCTCGGTCATGTCTACATAGTTCTCGAACCCATAGGGTTCGCACGCTTAACGCTCGTTGACGATATAGCACTACTAGGGAAAAGCCTACCAGTAGTGCCGATTTTAGGTATAGCAGTAGCACGGTCGACCGCACTACTGCTACGGCCTACAGCTAGAGCGTAGCAGTGGCGTGGGTTTTCCCGCGCTACTGATATACCTACTTAGCAGTAGCGCTTTCGCTAGAACGCGCTACTAGTAGTTACTAGCAGCGCCTCTCTATATGCGCTACTACTATTAGTATTCTATTTCTTTTCTGTTCTATGTCATATTCATACACCATTGTACAAGTTTTCATACAATACCAATTTAGAGATTGCTTTTACATCATAATGAGTTATTACATCATTGGGTGAAAGAACTGTTGTTTAGTTTCAAGTGGATGGATCCAAAGTGACCAAGTCATGGATTAGCGTGACTTGGTCTCTTTGGATCCATCCACTTGAAATTAATCTGTGGTTCTTTCACCCAATGACGTAATAAGTCATCATCATCATTATCATCATAATCATCATCATCCTCATCATCATAATATCATTAACAACTTAACATCATAATACATCATTAACTCTAACACATTGTACCACATAATAACAACTTCTCATCATCATCATAGTCATAATCAACACTAACTAATTGTTCTTAATACCTAGGACCTACTCCTCTCTCCTAGGTAAAATACCATAAAAGAGATAAACTGGTCCATCTCCATAATGGAGAATGGAGATAAACCTATCTCCAACTTGTGGCTTCCGCACAATCATGTTGTCTCCAATTAGTTGCATGTGCGCATTCATCACTTTGATCCATTCTTTAATTTTGAGTCTTCCATCATTTCAAGAAATCGAGTATGTAGTATAGAAAGCTTTCGAAGGAGTTGGTCGCAAGTTAACAATATGCATATAACCTTTGGTAAACAGCATGCAAGGCACAACCTCCTTCGGGATCCTCTATTGAAAAATGTAATAGTAACATATAATGTTATCAATGTAGTTTATATACTTAAGAAGAATGTATGCAATAAAGTTACATCATTAACAAAATCTTACCAAGTTTTTGGCAATGAAGTTACCATCATGCAATTTATGCACTAGTGGCACGTATCCAGTAAAATTTGGGAGGATAGAATGATTGGTTTTAAAGGCCTCAACATCATCTATGAATGCGACAAAATAACATTTCTCCTCACAATTAAGCTCGAAGTCATAGTTGTAGTATGTCATGTCTACTGCCTTCCGAGTATTTTTGGAAGATAAGAAATAAGATGACAATTATAAATAAAGATGTTTAGTACCGATGAACACCAAATATTTTAAAATTAACAATATAAATTACTTAACTTAACAAATTAATTTTACAAACTCACATTTAGGAAAAACTGGAGGCATATCCACATCCACCCAGATATCGATATTATCATCATCTTCTTCTTTGGGACGAATATCAAATGTTATTTGCATACCCTCGTCAAATCCATATGCCTTGCAGAGAGCTTCCCAATTAGAGCAACCGAAATGGGAGTGGTTGTCCATATTGAACAGCTTGACTAGTAACACACACCCATGTTTAGTTCTTAAGTTTGCTCTCCTCGTCCCCGTATTCTCAAAGTCTTTGAAACCAAGCTTCTGCAATATGGTCTTGCGTGTCATGGGATGTACTAATCGAAATGAAAATAATCCAGGAATTAAACACTGACCAAAAGAAGAACAAGTGATGATATTAATTACGATGAAATGCTTGTCGTTGCGTACCATACAAACATCAAAGGTCTTGTCCAACTTCATGGTGAAAAACCTATCATTTTGCAGGTGAGGATACCTGTCGCTCAGACCCCGGTCATCGTAGCAGTAATCGCACTCCGGGATCCTATCAACATCAGACATCTCCTGTGTTCAAATTGAAAGATTAAACTTTTGAATTTCAATATATGTACTGCAAAAACTTAATTCGATCATTAATATTCATCACGGGTTGAATTCAGTCTGTCGAGACTTTTGTTGTAAACTCTCAACAGACTTAAAGTCCCAACTGGCTTAAAGTCAACCCAAAATGTCGTTTAATGCTCTTTCCAGCAAATCCAAGGCACTTGATATTCCCTACATTCTAGCACAAGCCATGCTAAAATTCATGGAAAAATCCATCATGACATTTGCCAAAAAGGACATATCGAGCGCCTGAAATTTACCGGAATGGAAATTAATCAACACTCCAGGAAAACATAGGCCACTCTGAGGTGTTCCCTGCAAACATAGGCCACTTGGCTACATCATCATCATCAACATCAACGACATGGGGATTTGGCTGCTCTCACCTCAACGTCAAAGGGGTCGGTGACGGGGATGATGATGGGGATCATGCAAGGGCTCC
Source organism: Triticum urartu (assembly GCF_003073215.2). Lineage (NCBI taxonomy): Eukaryota > Viridiplantae > Streptophyta > Magnoliopsida > Poales > Poaceae > Triticum > Triticum urartu. The sequence goes on from NC_053024.1 coordinate 92,159,213, forward strand.
TTGATGTATGCAAAAACAAAATATAAACCCTATAAGCTATCAACTAAACATTATTATGCTGAATCAAAAGACCTACATTCACTAAAAATTCAATATATCTTATAACCCAAATATTTCATTTGGTTAAGAAGCATAACTAATGTTTCTTACTAAAAAATTTCCATACCTAAATTCTCTTACTAAAAATTCATGTTACTAATTTCTCATATGGCATGGCATTGCGATACATTTCTATATTGAAAATTTTGTATACCTAAACAATTTCTATTACTAAATTTGTATACCTACATTCAAATTACCTACATTCCTACAAGAACAAGAACAGATAAGGGATGGAGGGAGGGGGAGAGGAGGGGGAGGAAGGAGAGAGGAGGGGGAGGAAGGAGGGAGGGAGGGAGAGGAGGGGGGAAGAAGGAGGGAAGAAGGGAGAGGAGGGGGGAAGAAGGAGGAAGGAAGGGAGAGGAGGGGGAGGAAGGAGGGATGGAGGGAGGAGGGGGAGGAAGAGGTGCCTCACTGGCGGTGGCGCACAGGCGACGGGCGACGGTGACGGCCGGGTGGTGCAGCGCCGCCGCCGACAACGGCAGGGGGTGGTGGCGCGCGGGCGGCAGCGGTGGGCGACGGTGACGGGGATGGTGACCAGAGAGTGTGAGTGAGAGTGTGTCATGAGGGAGAGGGAAACGGGGGGACGACCGGAACATAGGATACGGTCGTTTTAGTAGTAGCGCAGGAAGCCCAAAGGCGCTATCGCTAAAATATTAGTTGTAGCGCGTTTACAGGAAAAGCGCTACTGCTAATGCTAAGCATGTAAGAAAACATCAAAAATACATTGGTCATCAAAAATCTTTTTGTGTAGAATCTGAATTGTCAATATGAGTCCTCACTGGTATAGGAATCGGTGAAGAGTCATATTGCGGCCACAAATCCTACACATAGAGTTCAATGAAGACCAAGTGGTTGTGATAGTTTGAGAAGTAACATATTTAAGGTGGTAAACACCATGTTCGTGGAGCGAGGTGGGACTAAACTTAGTTGCAAGGAGTGGACTAACCTTAGCAGTAGCGTGCGTTGGAGAAAAGAGATGCTGCTAAGTTCAATAGCAGTAGCGCATTTACGAAACAGGCGCTACTGCTATACCTAGTATGGCGGCAAGGTCGTGGAAATTGTAGTAGTAGTGTTGTTTCATCCTGACGCGCTACTGCTATGCAGATATCAGTAGCATGGTCTATTGTCACACGCTACTGCTAAGTAGCAGTAGCGCCTTATTTTAAACTGTGCTGCTGGTAAGATTCTGTGTATAAGGTTTTCTCTAATAGTGTGGTGTTACATGAGTTATATGATTTGGTGACCAAATGTTGTTAGGAGTCCTGACTGAGATCACGGACATGACAAGGAGTCTCGAAATGGTCGAGAGGTAAAAATTGATATATAGGACGATGGTATTTGGACACCTGGAGTGTTTTGGAGAAAATCAGATAGTCATCGGAGTACCGGAGGGGGTACCGGTCACCTCGGGAGGCAAGTGGGCCTATTGGGCGATTAGAGGGGATCACACCAGTCCACAAGGGGCTGGCGCACCGCCCATGGCAGTCGGCCAAGTGGGAGGAAGGAAAGGAGGGGGACTCGGCCTCCCCCTTCCTTCTCCTCCCCCCCTTTCCTTCTCCTCTCCAACAAATAAGGAAGGGGCGCCACTTGGGAAGACACCCCAAGTAGGATTCGGCCTACTTGGGCGCGTCTCCTGGCTGTCCTAGGAGGGGGGCACCTAGCACAAGCACAACAATCCCTTAGCCGGCTTAGGCGAAGCCCTACGGAGATAGCTTCACCATCACCGCCACAAGTAGGATTCAGCCTACTTGGGGGCACCCCATCCACCGTTTACACCCCCGGGCATATTTTGGTAGTGATTAGGCGAGGCCCTATGGAGATAGCTTCACCATCACCGTCACCACGCTGTCATGCTGCTGAAACTCATCCAATACCTCACCGTCTTGCTGGATCAAGAAGGCGAAGGACGTCATCGATTTGAATGTGTGCTGGACGCGAAGGTGTCATTCGTTCGGTGCTCGATCGGTTGGAACACGAAGAAGTTTGACTACATCAACCGCGTTGTCAAACGCTTCCGCTTACAGTCTTTGAGGGTACGTAGACACACTCTCTCCTCTCGTTGCTATGCATCTCCATGGATAGATCTTGCGTGTGCATAGAATTTTATTTTGTTTTCCATGCAACGTTTCCCAACACTTTGGCCCAACTGGTGTCTTCTGTTCCAGAAAAATTCTCCAAAAAGTTTCGCTCGTTTGGACTCTGTTTGGTATTGATTTCTTGCGAAGTAAAAAATAAGCAAAAAACAACAATTGGCACTGGGCACTATGTCAATAGGTTAGTCCCAAAAAAATGATATAACATTGCTAGGGAAAACCTTATACACAGAGGTATAGCAGTAGCACTGGTCAGAACTAAGTGCTACTGATACTTAGTAGTAGCGCGTGTCAGAAAAGTTCGCTACAACTATAGTTGTAGCAGTAGCGCGTCTGCACAAAAAAGCGCTACTACTATAATTCCCACACTGTTGCTGGTAGGCTGGGAATAGTAGTAGCGAGCCTGAGGAAAACACGCTATTGCTAAGTGCCATGTAGCAGCGTGTTTCTGTTGTAGAGCGCTACTGCTAAAAAAAGAAAATAAGTCAAAAAATAAATAGAAAAATAAACGAAAATGAAAGCAATAGAAAAAGGAGAAATGAAAAAAAAGAAAAAGAAAAAGAAAAATCATGGAGAAAGGCATAGCAGTAGCGTTTGTTCTTGCAAAGAGCGATAGCTACTTTAGCAGTAGCGCTTTTTGGATTCCCGCGCTATAGCTAAGTTCCTTAGATAAAAGGAAAAGAAAAAGGAAAATAAATAGCTGCTTCCTGTAGCGGTATCGCGTTTTGGCGGAAAGCGCTATAGCTAACGTAGCTATAGCGCGTTTTTCCTACCAATGCTATTGCTAGTTTGACTTAACCACGCGCGGGCTGAAGATTTTGCTAAGTCCTTTCCCTCTCTCCCCTTCCTCCCCCCACTCGATCTATCGCCGCGGACATTTGCCCTACGCCCGGGCATGCCAGAGACGCCGGCTGTCGCCTGAGCCCGGCCTCGGCCTCACCGCCGCCGCCCGAGGCCGCCCGAGGTCTCACCACCACCGCCTCGACCTCGTCGTCGCCACACTCGACCTCGCCGCTGCCACCCGAGCCCCCCCTGCACCGTCGCCGCCCGCGCCCGCCCTCGCCGCGGACCGTAAGCCTCTCCCTCTCCTCTCCCCTGCCTTCCTCTCTCTCTCTCTCTCTGCTAGATAGGGCAAATTTCATAGAGCGCTACGGTGATGATGTTCATATGAACCCTAGGTGTTCATATGAACCCTAGATTTGTATCTAAGGGAAGAAAATCTTTGGAATTCATTGCATATCTTTAATCCTTGGCGACATGTCTATATCCAAATAGAGTACTAAGTACTCACTCTCTGCGTGTCATCCCAGTCTTGGTACTCTTGTGGTTTTCTCTACTTTCTTTGTTTAGTAGGTGTTCTTGTGTTATCTAACCTTGTTTTCTCAAGTTCGTCTCTTCCAAAGTCAGCTCAAGACCACAAGGTAAGTATATGCATCACACTCATGTGCATGATGATCTCTTGCTGATGTACATATTGTTTGCAAGAAGGACTCATGAACATGAAGGTACAATTAAATTTCTACATCATTTACTCTAATGCATATATCCAAGATACATGTAGCTCATTGCTTGCTCTGTAATGCCTATGCATTCACATGCTTTTGTAGTCTATCTTCACACGAATGGTTGTACTTACATTTGATGTAACATCCCAAAATTTTAAATTTTGGAATGTTATATGAAATAAATAGTTTGGATTGTTTGTTTGATTTGTTGTGTGAAATTGAGTGGAATTTGAAACTTTTGAAAGTTGAATGAGAGGGAATAAAAGCACTTTCACAAACTTTCACTTTGCATTCTGATCTCCATGAATTCAAATTCATTTCATCACAAAACCCTAGAGTGAATATGATATGACTTCTTCCATTTAAATAAATGAAAAGGGTTTTGAAAAGATTTGAGTTTAATTTGGAAATATTTCAAATTCAGAAACTTTATGCAACTCAATGATTTTCATGAGAGAAGATAAAATGACTTCTCCAAATCATATGAAATATGAGTTGGAAGTTAAAAAAATCAAATTTAAAGTCCCTTTGAAATTATTTTCAATTTGGAGTTATTTGGTTTTTATTCAAATTATTTTTCTCCAAAAATAAAATATATGGACAATAGGGTAAAATGATTCCCTACAATAGAAAATGGAGAGAAATAAATTTGAACTTACTTTGGTATTTTATAATTTTATTTGGTTTTTAAATAAACCAGTAGCACTGTTTGCTTCATTTAAATTTTTGTGGAATTTATTTGCCGCTGAAAATATGTTCATACTTCAGAAAATCTTTTTTTGAAAATTTTGATATATAATATGCATATATAAAATTTTACTTTATTTTCGTTATTCAG